>NC_064644.1:522685141-522985141 GCF_023864345.2 Schistocerca serialis cubense
TATTTCAAGTTGTAAAGAATAAAGAGGAGGAACAGATAAGAATTATTGGGTTTGCGAGTCGCACTCTAACTGAATGTGAGCGTACATACTCCACTACTGAGTTAGAAACACTTTCCATAGTATGGGCATTCAAGAAATTCAATTATTATTTATTTGGAAAACATACGGTAATTTACACCGATCACCAGGCCCTGACATTTTTGTTAACTTGTAAACTTGTACATCCTAGACTATCACGATGGGCAGTTACACTTCAGAACTACTCTTTTGAAATTAAGTACATAAGAGGTAAGGACAACACCATTGCAGACACTTTGTCTAGACTTCCACAAGGTATGAATGATACCAACAGTGACTTAGAAAATATAAATGACTACAGGATTCTCTTAATGCAAGACAAGCAGTATCACCAATATTATATTGATATGTGCAGAAACATGGCTGAATTACAAAAATCTGATCCTCACTGGTATAAGATAATAACATTACTGGTAGAAAAACACAATCATCCTTTGACTAAGTATTACAAGTTACACAATGATGTGTTATTTTACCGCCGACATCCAAATGCTACTAACTGGTGTGTATGCATTCCCAAAGAGTCTGAACGTAATCTAATTTGGCACACACACTTAGTTTGGGGTCATTATGGGACGAAAAAGTGTTTGGCAAAGCTCAGCACATACTGTTATTTTAGCAATATGAGAAGAAAAATTTACAGGGAACTAAAAACATGTGTCATATGTCAAAAATCAAAACCTCAGAATTTATCCACAAAAACAGATTTACATTCTATTTTACCTAGTAAACCCCTGGAAATTCTGTGTACTGACATCAGTGGACCGCATCCAGCAAGCTCTGGAGGCGTCAAATATATCTTAGCTTTTTACGATATATTTTCTAAACATGTAAAACTTTATGCTTTAAAATCCGCCACTGCAAATGCTATAATACGAAGATTCTCAAGTGATTACCTGACGCACGTGGGAAAACCTAAAGCAATTCTATCAGATAATGCAGCATACTACTCTGGGTACAAATGGAGAAATTTCTTGAAGGACAATAACATCAAAAGTATATTTATTTCGAGGTTTAGTCGACAATGTAACGCGACTTTTCCGAGAATTAAATCGATTCATGAGGACCTATATTTCATCAAAACATACTAATTGGGTGACCTACCTAAGTCTTTTCGAAGACGTACACAATAACTTAAATATTTACGATACGAATTACACACCTAACGAGATCATGTTCAATTGCAAACAGAACGATCAGTGGATAGAACCATTACCTAAGTTGTCAGACAAGGAAATCACACCTGAACAGAAAATAAAAGAAGTATTGACTACATTGACACATCACGCACAAATACGAAACAAACATCACAGAAACATAATAAAAAGAAAACAAAAATTCGAGGTAGGAATGCTTGTACTACTTCGTACTCATCATAAATCTGTAGCACTCAAACGACGCAACGCTAAGTGGCGTCTGCTATATGAAGGACCTTATATAATTGTTAACATACCGCATCCTGGTGCGTATCTGTTACAACATCCTAGAACTAACAAAATTATTGGGCTATACGCACACCGGTATCTTAGAGCATTTCATGCTGAATAATGTCAAGGTCATACCCATCAAAATATTGCTAAGCAACTCGAAAAACTCTGTTGTTACAACACAGATAATAAGTAGTATAGAAATTTTCATTTCAGCGGTTCCAGTGACGCAGTTGAAGACAGAAGATCTCTTCTTTCAGCGTGCGCCTCCACCTGAAGGACGGAATATTAAAGTAAAATTTATGATTACGTAGCAGTGGATGACATATTAATTTTTCACGGAACATTTGTTACTGAAGGTACCACTGATTTGGTGTGACACCTGACGAACTGACAGACGTCATCTGTGAAGCGATCTTTTACTTTGAGAAATAGATTAGACGCACATCTCTCAACACGAAAAGCATCTATCAGTAGTCAAGGCCACACAAACACTCTACACACACGCACAAAACGCGAGGAATCGAACATTTTCTCTCTCTTACTATTTTGAATATTTATTGAGTAGTGAAAACGCCTGGTCTTGCCTACTGATGTAATGAATGTTGTGTCTAACCTATCTTAATTTCAGATGACATCACAAAAAACATCGATAATATCCCAGCAAAACCGCTAAAGAGGATGTAAATATCTGCAATTCATGTAATCAAATGTGACACAATGTAATAACCTATAGCGATGTAATGATGATGTAAACATGTTTATGTGCAACTATATTATGTTTATGCTAAGAAAATATGTGATGTGTGTATGTATAATTACTTATTTTTTTAACTGATGTATAGTGTAACTGTTACTATGTAAAAATTTGAACAAAACGAGTGCCAAAAAGACATTGCATAGTGAACCACTGTTCACGGACATTAACGAACATTACTAACTCTGCAACTACGCGGAAACCTATGTGAAAGAAACTGTTAATGCCATTCATTAGGCAGCGTATCAATGTAAACGCGATGAACGATTTCCTTGATTAGTAACTACGAACATTTAGGTGAGCTATATTCAGCAAAAAACTGAAAATGTGAAGTGCATAATTCGTGCATCGTCTAGTGACATTACTACAGTACCCAACTTCAAGATTTTAACTGGATTAAATGGACACAAAGTGCCTGTCTAGAAAACAACACGACGGGTGGAAGAATTTTGGTTGGAACTTCAGGGAATGAAATTTTCTCGAAATGTGACGGACACTCTTACCTGGACTGTCCAAGGATCGACGCCAGCTATGTGCCGTCCGAGGTTCTGCAACCAAGCTTCCACGGAATGTAAAAAACGAACTGCACGTGGACCAATTACTCGACGGGTCACGTCTGATCTGTAATAAGCAATGCTTTTAGTCACAACGAACTGCATCACTACGACTATAATGGAAATGAGAAATGGACACGCTTATGTATTAATCACGTTGTTATACAACGATGTTACTGTGATAAAAAAACTTTACCACGACGATACTAACCTGTAAAAAATTATTGTGCAGCGGATGAATATGAACTGTAATAACGACACGATGTGTATAGGTCAACGCACCTGAAAAATACGGACATTTTTCTTTGAAGTATTTCAAAACAATACTATGTAACTAAGAACATTCAACAATCTAAGTTGTATTGTGTTATAACAAATATTGTAAATTTAAAACTAAGTTACCTGTCATAGAATGTAGTCTTCATATGTAATCTTGGTTGAATATTTTCTTTGTGCAACGACTGAAAAACGCGCGCACACGAACAATATGAACTGCAATACTGTGCCGCGTGATCTAACTGTACGATATAACGGCAGTGCCGCAGTTACACAGACGCTTCTGCGCATGCGCGCACTCTATCTGCCAACATTAGAACTTTTACGGCGCACCCGCGTCATTCAAATTTTGTATATAATGTGTATAATGTGTAATGTAAGTCATGTAAATAGTTGTAGATAACTTAGATTTTCTTGTGCCTTTAGGTGAATTGCTCGCCTGCAGGTGTGTCCTTTCGCCTCGCAATTCAGGGGGCAATATAAAGGCACATTTGCATGTCGAGCGTGAGTTTCCTCGGAAACGCGAAATATTAATTAAATAAATAATCAGTGACAAATAAATAAAGCCTATGGCACACAACTGCAGCGCTGTGTCGCTGATAAAACAAAAGCACAATTACGTTACTCTTATGTTTGATTAAGAAAGGGAGAGCTCTGGTTGAAGTGGTGCGAGAAGCACGTATTTTTATTTTATTGTCTGGCACACCGCCATATTTCATGTTATAGAAGAATACTGCGAGTTGCAACCACACTAGGCACTCGATTCTGTAAAGAATTTATATTTATAAAAGTAAGTAGGATTATGAACTGTAGGCTTATTCATTGAATATATCTGATTTAACTAACTGTGTAACTTTTTTTATGTTTAGTAGACAATCACCTCTGTACGACATATTGGCATGGCTGGCAAATTATTGTAATATTGAGATTTAGATTATGAGTCCGCACCTACCGCAGCAGTCTTTGGAAACGATTTAATTACGAAGTCCGATTATTCAGTTTTATTTCACGGTCAACTACGAGTAACATTGCCTTTACGAAAAAGCCATTGTCAAGCGTCTGATAACGAATAATCAAACGTCCACGTTCCAGATAAGCGAACACAATTGAACTCACAATCATCATCATACAGATAGAATAATCAATATCTAAATAACAATATATTTTTATTTATTTATTTTATTTATTTTATAACCTCTTGTAACAACACACAGCCAAGTGCATCGTTTGATGCATCACATGACAAAACAAATTCTGTATTAAAATCCGGAAAAACCAATATTGGACTCCATGTTAAAGCTTCTTTTAACTCCTGAAAAGCTTGCTGGCACTATTATGGCCACATAAATTTAGTACCATTTTTTTAACAATTGTGTCAATGGTGTGGCAATATGTACAAACCCTGTTACGAACCGGCTGTAAAACTCGCAGTTCGCGACTCCTAATAACGATTGCAACTCCTTTACAGATTCTGGTACAGGAAATTCACGTACAGCCGTACTTAATCTTGTGTCTGTCTTAACCCCATCTTTACTTACAATATGACCTAGGTGTACTACTACTTCCATCACAAAATTACGCTTTTTCGTACTCAGAGTCAACTTCGCAGCTTTTACCTTTAGGAATACTTCCCTTAATCGCTGCATATGCTGTTCCATACCTCTCGTATGGACTATTATTTCATTTTTTAATCCGAATTGGTAGTGTCTCCACTTTTGTGTCGATCCTTCAGTGTAGCTTCTATCTGGTGATAACCACTCTTCAAATCCATTGCCGAATAAAATTTGCATTGGTCGAAATGATATGTGATGTTTGGCAAGGTGTGGCGTCTGTTACGGTTATCGCATTTGGATGTCTGTAATCACAACAAATCTATACTTTCATGTTCCATCCATTGGTCTTTTTTTGCACGACGACTATTCCTGCCTCCCCTGCACTATTATTTTCTTCAGTTATTCCATCTTTCACCTTTTAATCGATAAATTCCTCCAAAATCGGCTGCAAGTACCTAGGTACTCGTATGGTTTTTGCGGTAGATTGGTGATTCATTCTCCTTTGGGGTGCGGTGCCGTGTCACATGCGTAGCTAGTAATAGCTCTTTTGCAAAAAATAAATCCTTAAATTTCAAAAGTTATTTTTCCTTCTGTTCCCTATTGCTTCCCTCTAGCTGCTTCTCTTTTCCTCGTAACTCAATTTCAGTGTCACATGTACATTGTTGGTCAGATACTCGCCAACCTCGAACGCTGCTAACGGGACATTAAACCATATTCTGACTTCCTTGCTTCGAACATCGCTCAATAAACGACAGTACTAAAGCGTACAAAATGCCTTCGGGAAATCAAGGAACATAGTATCATTCTACAGTGCTCTGCTTCTCACAGACGAACAAAGAGAGCTAAGTTTTATGAGGTGTATGTTTGCGGAATCAATTTTGATTTATAGAGAAGAAGGTAATAATGCGTCTGTTGCTGCTTGAAAACGACGTATCGATACGAAAATTTTACTAGTACTCGACAATGACCGTGCCTGAACTCGATAAATGTTCGCATGTAGATTAAGGGGCGGGATTACTTTAAACTAAATTTTGTTCTTCATGAATCGTAGTGCAAAACAGTCTTTGCAATTGGATACTGTTATATCCTAGCCAGTAATGCCAACCGAGCCCGCTGCCAAAAGGTTGGCAGCATCAAAGTCCGGACGCCGTCCGCATAAGCAGCGCCAGCGAGACAGGAAATCGCCGCAAGTCTGCGCGCGCCACCGCTGGCTTCTGGTTTCTTAAGCGCTGGAGTCGCGAGCGCTAGGACAGTTCTGTATTCGCCGCTCAGTTGTATACTCGCCACCGAATTGTGTACTTGCTAGTCAGTTGTGTGTTCATCGCAGCAGAGTTGTTGTTTGTCGTCAGCCGACGCTGACCTAGCCGCTCCGACTCGAACTAGTCAGATATCTGTAGACACGGAGTTCACTACTGTGTTTCTGTATCTTCGTTAATAAAGATAAGTACCGACTTTTATTTAATCAGAGTGTTTGGGTTTTCATCTTTCTGTTCACTGTTCCAGGGGACCGGTCGGCCCGCTATTAAAAGTGTGGCGGTGACTTCGTAAGCCGTTTCTACAGCGAATTGTTTGTCGCTACGAACGCCGCCACAAAAGATACATCGTTATTCTGATAGATGCACATGCTTGGCTGTTCCCAGTTCCCCCGTATTCAGAATTGATAACAAATTCAAAGATTCAGTGTCACCAGTACTTCACTCTAAGTGACCACGATTTATGAGAATCCGTTGTGTCATTATCTCTCGTCGTTGTGGTAAATAATTACAACAGAAAAAATTGTCTTACGTGACTTTTTATCAGTGTTTCGATATGTACATGTACTTTGTGAAATCAATTTGCACTACGCAAACAACATCGTATGCTTAATTGTCTGTGGAAGTGTCCGTTGAATGCACTGTGTTCACAAATAGCACCCATGTTCGTTTCGTTACCTTTCACTGTGAATGTCACAGTTTAGACTTCAATTCCAGCCTGTGTGAGAAATCTGAAGAACTATCACATACCAAAAAACAAACATTTTCTTACTTTCTGAATGAATTTGTATTTACTTACTAATTGGTTTTCGTCATCTTAGCACATTTTGACAATTCGTAACTCAGTTTAGAGACGTATCCGTGTTCAGTGCCCTTTCTTGCCACTAGGATAGAATTGTGAAACGCGCAGGACTCGAAAACCATAGAAAACACTCGAATTCAAGAGCGGGAGTTGTAACCTTAACGCAACTACTTTCAATGATTAATTGTTCTGTGGAGACACGCTGCTATCTTGTGAACCACGCTCATATTATTAGACAGGGTCGGAGGCAACAGTTCAAAGTGTCTTCAGAGAGCAAGCAATCATCGAAATTTTTTCCGAGATGGCGACTTGCTTTGTTTGTAGTATGATTTCTAACTGTAAGTGTTGGATCTACATTTCACACACAATAACCAATTTCGCAGCCAAAACTATATTCTGTTTTGTACGGTGCTGAAGATTGCTCAAAATAACGTTTTCCCATTTATCTTTGATCTGCTTCTAATAAATGTGTTATCCATTTTACATCAGAATTTCCAACTTTAGTTCTTATAACAAAAGATATCCTAGCCTTTCATCTGATATTGTCAGCTACTTCATACATATTTAAATCCATGTCGTCGAATAACGGGTTATAAAATCAATAGAGTGTTTTCTTCTGTGGCGCCCGTTTGGAGAAAATACTGTACCAGGGAAGGGAAAATAAAGAGAAATTTATGAAAAATATGGATTGGGGAAATGGAGCAACATGTCTGAACATCTCCTGGAGTTCACTTCGAGTTCGACTGGTAAAGCATTATGTAACAAATAATGTGTCGCTCTATAATGAGAAGATGGATTAGATTCATCATCTACTGCGGATTGAAATTAGGCTGTAATATACAAGAATGATTTTCAGTGGTCTGTGGACCTAGAAAAACTGATACGAGAATCACTTTGCAGTACCTTTGAGTAAACCTTATTCTGAATCATCACAATAGTTATACTTAATGGAAAGTGAACGATATAATGCATTTTAATGTGCCTACTGTCAGGAAATAAGTGATTACCAACGCTTAGCAGGGCACGACGAAGGAAGAGAATAACGTGGTTTTTAATTAGCGTTCCGTGTAAGGGGGGACTGGAAGGACTGTCTAAATTTCTGCTCCCTTAAATTAATTACTGTGGCACAAGATTTAATTCGCGCTCTCTAATGTTTCAGGCAACCGCTGCGTCAGACCACGACAACGGCTTTTTTACTGCGGGTTTCTTTCAGAACGCACTGAAGTGTAGCCCGTAATGCGACCTTTTCGTTGAGAATCTGGGAAACGGTGAATGCCTGTGTAAAGGTTGCTGGATGGGAGGCAGGTTAGCATACCGTCTCTTAATGTCTCAGACGGTGATGAAAAATTAAACTTTGGCGTTTTGCCCTCTTTTGATCTTGAAACATCACTAAAATCGAGGCGGGATATTGAGAAGTAGTCGCTTCCAAATGGACGACTGTATCCAGCGATTTTTTCAATCAGAAACTTTTTGTCGGTTGGAGGCTGCTGCGACTCCTGGCTATATTCATGATTTTCGACTTAGTGAAACTGACAAGTGTTCGTAGATAATATCTTATCGCAGAGACTAATTATCTGATTCTAGAGGACTAAATGTTAATTTGAAGAGTGATATGCAGTCTAACATTTTCTGTGTAACTGACATTTATTCAAGAATCCAAGAATGTGAATATGCAGATGAACAACGATAAGACGTTTGTAGATGATCTGCTTACCTTTTTAATTTTTCCACACGTGGTTCGGTATAGTGTAATACTTGTAAATGACAGCAGCAGGCAGTGATTTACAGCCTAACACAACTCTTTGTTTACAGATTACAGAACATAATAAGAGTTTACAGCAAGCCATATCTTAGGAATCAGCACTACACATCAGAGTTATAAACATCTTGACTACATCAATTTCCATCAGAGCTGCAACTTGGATACTACGTGTGTTTCTGTCTTTATTACTGAAAAAGCATGTAACACATTATCTGTAATTCGGTATGGCTGATATCCTTGTTGCTGGTATAAGAAATTGTCACGCGAATACACTGACAGTTTTACAGAAACACGTGTGTGTTTTACCGTGTTTCCACCAGTTCTCCTCCTACCTTCCACCTTCTACACACACACACACACACACACACACACACACACACCACACACAGTCTTAAACTAGATGTACGTGAGCTTTCTTATGATTGGAGTGATTTTATTACGGGAAATTGAGAACATATCTCTCTAAGCAGTTACTGAGAAGGCAAGAATATTATTATGAACTTCTCTTCTTACGTTTAATAAAACACATTGCCCCTCAAGTATACCCTTTACTTGAAGTCAAAATATCGTAATGTTAGGAATTATTACTCTGAAATCATATATATATTACTGTACGAAAATTTATCTCTGGAATTGATGATAAATATTTTTCTCTCTGAGTCGAAATAAATTTAAGACAATTTTAATTCAGAAATATTACTTCGTAATGCTCAAGCCAAACTTACGCAAGCTTCTGCTAGTGTGGTTCTACGTAAGGACAAATTTTCAGTAACGAAAGGTAACCCTGCTGTCTTAAGTGAAAATCGGACTTCGTAAATAAATTTAAAATGCAGGTAGTTCAGAGCGTAGAGTGCTGGAAATGAAAGAAAACTAATTTTAAGATACTTTCGGAATTAAATTAAAATACCACACGAATTTCCACCCGTACAAATCATTGGGCACATTTACGCAAATAGTAAGGAGAGAAATGTTTCCGTTTCAAAGCAAAAACAAATTTTCAGTATACACCACTGATAATAATTGTTTATCGGTAATTCAACTTTCATGAATAGGCAGCAAGCTTCTACACATCGAATGGCAATAAGAGCCACGAGCACAAGATAACAAAAGAGGTAAGCAACAAGGTTCAGCCGGCCACCGTTGCCGAGCGGTTCTAGGCGCTTCAGTCCGGAACCGCGCTGCTGCTACGGTCGCAGGTTCGAATCCTGCCTCGGGCATTGATGTGAGTGATGTCCTTAGGTTAGTTAGGTTTAAGTAGTTCTTAGTCTAGGGGACTGATGACCTCCGATGTTAAGTCCCATAGTGCTTAGAGCCATTTGAACCAGTTTTTGAACCAACCAGGTTCAAAAGACAAGCGGTAAGAGAGGGAGATAACATGGCGCCTTTCCTAGACATAGTAGTTCATGGTATCTTTATACGTCACCGAGCAATTTAAAGTTTCAATACACCAATTGTGATAAATAGTCTTTGTTAAGCTATATCACTGTAATTACTCTTACCAATAATTGGAGGCGTCATAACTCTCTCTCTCTCACACACACACACTCACACACACACACGCACACATACATACACACACAGACGGTGTTCCAGTTTAACAGAGGTAGCTTCTTAACCTCTGGTACATTACGTCATTGTCCGAACGTCAAGCAAGCTATACGTCACAGTGACATGGCTCATGAGTATTTAAGAACTATATCAGAACACCTAAATGTGGACCTTTATGTGAGGTACATCCACTCTTCGCCCTTATGGCGACTTGAACTCTGCTGGGCACACTTACAGTGTGGTGTCTGAATATCTGTGGAGGGAAGGCAACACATTCTTCCCCAAGAGCCGAAACTGGAGTAGTTATGGATTATGGACGCTTGGGTCTGTAGCGAAGTCGACGTTGTTGGTCCTCCCAAAGGTGTTCCATTGGGCTGAAGTAGGGACTCTGAGCAGGACAGTCAATTTCATGAATGTTAATATGTACAAACCATTATCTCACACACGCTGCGACTATGGCAGGGTACACTCTGATGCAGAGACAATCATCGTCTCCAAATATTTCCTCTAAAGTGCGGAGTAGACTGTGTTATAAAACGTATTGACGTCTTTGTGTATTTAGCGTTTCCTTCGAGCGCAATGCCAATGACCTTGCCGCAGTGGTAACACCAGTTCCCGTCAGATCATCGGAGTTAGGCGCTGTCGGGCTGGGCAAGCACTTGGATGGATGACCGTTCGGGTCTGCCGAGCGCTGTTGGCAAGCGGGGTGCACTCAGCTCTTGTGAGGTAAACTGAGGAAGTACTTGACTGAGAAGTAGCGGCTCCGGTCACGAAAACTGACAACGGCCGTGAGAGCGGTGTGCTGACCACATGCCCCTCCGTATACGCATCCAGTGACGCCCCTGGACTGAGAGGATGACACGGCGGCCGGTCGGTGCCGTTGGGCCTTCCAAGGTCTGTTCGGACGGAGTTTAGTTTAGTTTGAGCGCAATCAATGGGGCACAATCTAATCACGAGAAATACGACCGCCACACCTCCCCCATACCAAACTGTTGACCCTCCACATGACGGCAGGTAACGTTCTCCCGGTATTCGTCAAATCCAAACTCTTCCGTCTGATTCTCATAAGGTATAGTGTGGTCAGCGTGATCACTACCAGTTACTCGTTTCCAGTCATTCACTGTCCAGTGTGGTCGTTCTTTACTCCATTCCAGGTGTCGCTTAGTGTTGACTACAGAAGTGCATCGCTATAAGAAGCTGCTTCCGGCCACTGTGCCCCATTCTTTTGAGATTCCAACGTGCAGTCACTGTTCCAGCTGGATTGGTGCCAGCGCTTTGGAACTCACGAGTGATTCATTCCGCAGATTTCCTACGATTTTTCAAAAGCAACCTCCGTAATGCGCGACGACCCTTGTCCGTCAGTACGTGAGTTCTGGCTAATCTGGGTCTAGCTGTGGTTGTTGCTTTGAGTTTCCATTTTACATCCACATCACCTACAGTCGTCATGTGCAGCTACAGAAGGCTTGAAATGTCTCTGATGGCTCTGTTACTCAGGTGAACGCAATCACTAGTCCACGTTCGAAGTCACTGAGCTTTCCTCACCGACCCATTCTGCTGGTACTGTTTCGCTGCTCGCAACACAGTACTTCCTTTTACACTAGCGGTTTCGTCTCTCGTCTAATGGTGAATTCCACATTACACAGTGATGTCTGGATACTTTTAATCAGTTAATGAATATACGGGGTGACCTGTAAGAGTGTATGGAAGCACTATTCTAAAAGAAAACAAGAGTACGAGAGAATTTAAAGTCAAGTAATGTGAGATGAGACCGAGGGGAAAACCTTTGAAGTTATGTTACCAATATGGTGGTCATTTTGGAAGCCGCTCTCTTGCGTGGTCACGAAAAATACCAAATACACACAGGCAAACAACGGTGTTTGTCATTTGAGCATACGCACAAATATTTCCAGCGTTCGCAAGCCCTTCAGACCACGCACTGCTTCCATAAACTGCCTCCAATGCTTCCTGTTTTGTGTTCGGTTCTTACAAGTGCCTTCTACCCTCATGGCTGCCTGGTCTTTCGCCTCGTCGTCCATGCACTGCTGCTTTGGTCGTCCCCCTCAAATGCCTTCTCGACCTGTCTTTCTTCTAGCATACGGACTACATGGCCCGCCCACTGGCTCCTTTTGCTTGCATCAAGAGACAGATTTCATCGTGCTTCCTCCCCCTCCATCCTCCTTTATCTAACATTGGTCCCTGTATCCTCCTCATTACTCTTGATTCAAATATAATAGTTTTTCCTTTACTCGTTTTTTCGTGCTCTTGGTTTCCGAAATATACATGAGTGGTGGGAATATCATTGAGTTATAGATTTTCACCTTAGTTTTCGCTGATATCGATTTTGAGCTGAGAGTCTCCCTGAGGGAACACATGCACTTCATTCCCACTTTCATTACCATTTCCTTGATGCCCAAGTCTATGCTGTTGTGACTGATAAACCAAGATCCCAAGTATTTTAGCTTGGTGAACTTCCGTGATGCTCATGTAATCTGTCTTAGGTATTTCTCTCAGCTCCTGTCCTCTTTCTAATTGCATGAACTCTGTTTTGTCTTTATTCACCCATAGCTCTGCGTTTTGTGCATAATTGCCCATTTTCTGTACATTTCTTTCAACCTATGGTTTCATTCACTTAGTGGTACTATACTACCTGTTTATGGAGTTTGAGTTATTCTTACTGTGCACAGATTTCAAGATGTATTATACGTAATGTCCAGCATGTTGCAATTGTATTGTTATTAGCTTAATCATTTTCTTTTGGGTGTTAGCCGACACAAATAGAGGAATGCGAGCTTAAGCATCAGCCACTCGCTCCCAGAGGTGGGCAAGGTTTCAGACCCTCGCCACATACAGATCTTGCGGAAGGCTGGCCTTATAATTCTAAGTGGAAGCCAGTTTTATTATTATTATTAATTTTTTAAATGAAAGACTCGGGCTTAGCTTGTGTGGCAGCCGGCAGGTGACAATGTTTTATGTCGAACACTTTACGTCTGGGAAAGAGATTTTTCTTCAGTGTTAAAGTCCATCACATAGTGTATACGATAGATAAAAGATGTAAAGAAGATTAGGGTCTGCTGTCTCACGGACATCATTGTCAGAGAACAAGGTTGGAAAAGGGAAGGTTGGGGAAGGGTACCTGCAGTGACCTTACAAAGGTACAATCCCAGTATTCACCTGCAGTGACACAGGGAAATCACGAAAAACCTAAATGTGAGTGTACCGAGCTCTCCTCGAACCACTTGTGTCATGAATATGGCTCCAACGTCTCCCTACTGCTCTACCTCGTTCGGGCCAGAAGCACTTTGGTTTTGAGCATGAAGTAATTAACGTTTGTTTTAAAGCTGTACGTGAGATTACTCTTTATTTTCAAATGTCTTTATTATCTTACATTTCTTTCAATCCTATGCTTTTGTGATCTACGGCTACAAGAGTCAGTTCAACGAAAAGAAAATAAAAATAAAAAGAAAATCACTGCATAAAACCAAGAAAAACGCAGCTTTTTTCTTGGGATTAAAACTAAGTGACTGTTACGGAGAAGAATTTCTCAACTGATTAGTAATGGGTCAAGTGGAAGGGGTTCTCGCTTATTTTTGGGATCTCTATTCAGCTATTTTTCAGTCGATTTCGGCAGGATGCTATTCGTTTCTTAGTACAGTAATTATGTACGCAAAACAGAGGCACTAATTCGTTCAAAGGATCAAATAATACTTCAGTTTCTAATTCTCGGTGTTCCACATTACACGTCAGTTCAAAAAATGGTTCAAATGGCTCTGAGTACTATGGGACTTAACATCTGAGGTCATCAGTCCCCTAGAACTTAGAAGTACTTAAACCTAACTAACCTAAGGACATCACACACATCCATGCCCGAGGCAGGATTCGAACCTGCGACCGTAGCGGTCACGCGGTTCCAGACTGAAGCGCCTAGAACCGCACGACCACACCGGCCGGCTACATGTCAGTAAAGTCAGCAGACGATATGCTCTTTCTCAGAAAGTAGTCAGACTCCGTTCACGTAACACATACACTGAAGCGCTAAAGAAACCAGTATAGGCACGAGTATTCAAATACAGAGATATATAAACAGGCTGAATACTGCACTGCGATCGACAATGCCTATATAAGACAACAAGTGTCTGGCGCAGTTGTTAAATCGGTTACTGCTGCTACAATGGCAGGTTATGAAGATTTAAATGAGTTTGAACGTGTTGTTATATTCGGCGCACGAGCGATGGGACTCAGCATCTCTGAGCAGGCGATGAAGTGGGGAAGTTCCTCTACGACCATTTCATGAGTGTACCGTGAATGTCAGGAATCCGGTAAAACATCAGATCTCCGACATCGCTACGGCCGAAAAAAGATCCTGCAAGAACGGGGCCAACGACGAGTGAAGAGAATCTTTCAGCGTGACGGAAGTGAAACCCTTCCGAAGATTCCTGGATATTTCAGTGCTGGGCCATAAACAGGTGTCAGAGTGCGAACTATTCAACGAAGCATCATCGATATGGCCTTTCGGAGCCAAAGGCCCACTCGTGTATCATTAATGACTGCTAGACATAAAGCTTTACGCCTCGTGTGAGCCCATTAACACCGACACTGGACTGTTGGTAACTGGAAACATGTTGCCTGGTCGGACAAGTCATGTTTCAAATTGTATCGAGCGGATGGACATGTACAGGTATGAAGACAACGTCGTGAATCCAAGGAGCCTCCCCGTCAGCAGGGTCTATTCGAGCTGGTGGAGACTCTGTAATGCCGTGGGGCGTGTGCAGATGGAGTGATACGGGACCCTTCATACGTCTAGATACGACTCCGACAGGTGACACGTACATAAGCATCCTGCCTGATCACCTGCATGCATTCATGTCCATTGTGCATTCCGATGGGCGTTTCCAGCAGGACAATGCGGCGCCCCACACATCCATAATTGTTATAGAGTGGCTCCAGGAACACTAATCTGAGTTTAAACACTTCCGCGGGCTAGCAAACTCCCCAAACATGAATTTTATTGAGCATATCTTGGATGCCTTCAAATTCAAATGGCTCGGAGCACTATGGGACTCAACTGCTGAGGTCATTAGTCCCCTAGAACTTAGAACTAGTTAAACCTAACTAACCTAAGGACATCACAAACATCCACGCCCGAGGCAGGATTCGAACCTGCGACCGTAGCGGTCTTGCGGTTCCAGACTGCAGCGCCTTTAACCGCACGGCCACTTCGGCCGGCCTTGGATGCCTTGCAACGTGCTGTTCAGAGGAGATCTCCATCTCCTCGTACTCTTGCGGATTTGTGGACAGCCCTGCAGGATTCATAGTGTGAATTCCCTCCAGCACTACTTCAGTTATCAGCGGAGTCCACGCCACGTCGTGTTGCGGCACTTCTGCGTGCTTGCGGGGCCCTATACGATATTAGGCAAGTGTACCAGTTTCTTTGACTCCTCAGTGTAGATTTCGCATTGACAGCTGTGCAACAGGCGAACGTGTTGCTTCTGAAAGTCATAGTCGAGTGCTTCCCTTCATTGCACAGTTTCCGCGGGTCCAGCAAATAACAGCGACCGTGCCGGGGCTGGGTGAGTCTCTGCGACGGCGCCGCTGGCGAGCACAGTTCGGCGGGTTGTCGCTCCTCCTCTCCCCAAGTAAACACAGGGGGCGGTCTGGGGCGCCGGCCTCACGCAGCTGCACTATATTGCGACAGCGCAGAGGCCGAAACTTTACGGAGCGCTCGCTTCCGCTCTGCGCAGACCGTGGCTAACGTTCCGTAGCGGGATTTTTGACGAAGAACAGCCGTCTCTGTATCTCCAGCAGACGAATCGAGTGCAGACGTCAGTGGAAGAGAAAATGGCAAGGACCCACGTTCGATGTCGGCATGTTTGGCAAAAGGATTCCCGATCTACTCCCTTCTTTGTGGAAGGTTTTCCTTATCGGGTGGTGCATTTTCCATGAATTATCACAGTGATGTGGAACGAAATTGTGAATTGATTATGTGATGTAATTTATGATTACACTAGCTGACGCGGCGAACTCTGTTCCGCCTTAAAGCTAATAAATAATCAGATTTTGGATGTTAAGTTCAATTTGTTATTGCGAAATACAAATAAAAATAAGTATTTTAATGATTCTTTATTCTTTATGTTTTTTGGTGCATAGCTTCCACTCTTCAATTAAGTACCTTGTGATACACGACATTGTTTGTTTTATTGTCAGGCGCAAGAACAAACAACGCAGATGGTCTTCCGGCCCCTGAACATGCCACATATAATTGACCATGTGAAAACATGGATATTCCAGATTTAAACCACAAACTTTCAAGGATTGGCATTGTGATTTTTTAATGATCATGGCGAATGCAAGACGGATCGGAAATTGAAGTCTTTTAAACCCAAACGGCATATCGGTTGGGATCATCTGGATCCTCGGAATGACAACTTCCTCACCTTCGAATTTTCCTTTGACTATCGTCGAGTAAATAACATTGTTCATCAATTTACTTACCACCAAACGCGTACCGCTGCACAGTTTTGATTGGTTTATGTTTCGAAGCATGATTACTACGGAGGCAACTTTTAGGCGTAAATTGTGCGGTGGTAAGCTAGGCGCATCCAAGGAGTTTAAAAATTCAATTGGATAGTTGGTGGATTCATCTACATTTGTTACACAGTCAATAGATTTGAATGAATGCATTTTATCAATGGTCTCATTCTGAATTATGTAGTTTAGGTCATCTACATCTTTACTCTTAGCCGCTAAAATTGCTCGTTCACTCAACCATTCATTACTTTTGTAGTTATTAATGACGTTTGGGAATACTTTGTTGATAAGTTCGTCTTTCGATGAGACAAAGTTACAGAAATTGTAAGGAAATGAAATCAATCCTCTCCATTCTACGACAGGTACTCGATCATTACCGACAGTCAGCAATTTCTCAGAGAAATCTTCAGCAGATGTATCATTAAGCACTGCAACTCTCCTGTTTGTTGTCAGCTAAAGTTTCTTCACATAGCGCCATAGATTCGATGATTTGAAGCAAGCATTTATTTCGTCTGCAGCCGTTGATCTTGGAAGTACTGGCAGTGTTTGTCAACCGAGCCGTTTCACGGCTGCATCACTTTGCTCTTGTGACTGAGAAGCACGAAGTGGAGCCATGCTAACTCGGCGCTCTTCACGGGCAGTTTGTTCTTCTTCTTCAGTCCTTTCATTCGCAACCTTTTGTATCCTTCTTTCATTACGGCTTCTCGAGAAATATTCGATCGTCTTGGTCGCGGCATTGTTAACGATGATTCAAAGAAAATACAAATTATTTCTTTAAATTTTTAATTAATGATATATACTGATACTTAACCATAGACGTTTAGCTGTCATTTGCGTTTTTTTATTCCATGTCAGATGCGTTTTTGATATACCAAGTTTTATAGTGGCGTTTAGCTAACATTTGCGTTTTGTTATTCCATGCCAGATGCGGTTTTGTTATACCACGTTTTATAGCGTTCGAACGGCATAAAAAGTATCCTGTATCCGTTTCCTGGTTCTAAGCTACCTCTCCACCAATTTTCAGCCAAATCGGTCGAGCCGTTTTTGAGTTGTAAATAGTGTAACTAACACGACTTTCTTTAATATGTATATATTTAGCACCACCATGACACTATTACAGGTGAATATAAACGAAAAAAATATATATTTTCTTCGATAAAAAATGCGAATTAGTGACTGTTATGCGCTTGGAGCTCTAAAAATTGCGACTAAATTTTTTGCGCTGGAAGAGAAGGAACTGTCAGGGTAAGTTGTTATATTAGCTAGCTTTGGAACGTATTATAGCCACATGTCAAAGAACCCGCCGTTTAGTGTAATCAATTGACCAAATATTTGAGAAAAAGTGAAATTTGGTGTTGCGTAATGGAGGTCCTTGTTTTCTGGTGTCGTAATTAGGTACATCATTATTTCTTGTTAAGTGGAATCTATCATTTACAATAAATGTCGCTACAGAATACTTGTAGCTTAATCTAACTGAATAATTTCGAGCAATAAAAACTTTATTTATGAAAAGTATGTTAGCTTAAAATATTCTTTGATGATGAGCTACTGAACTGAAGCAAATAGAACACGTATATTTCTTGAATTGTTTCCCTCCTGGGCTTACAGTGAGATGTTTTACTGGGTAGTTTAAGAAACTCCAGACTGTATTTTTCAACTTTAAACCTTAAGAATATGTACACAACAAAATTATGTTCAGTTGTTACTGGTGGTGTAAAAATTTATCGACCAGAGATGCATAAATTACACATTTTCTTTAATGAGGCCATTTACAATTTACTCTTTGGTAGTTCTATTAACGGCGTTCTTTACAGTTTCTTCTGTTCTGTATGTCCATCAGTAATACGTACAACAGCCGTGTTTTAAACAAAATGTACTAAGTTGGATATGAGACCTGAGTTTCTGCTGGAGTATAAAACTTACGGAAATTTGTAATGTCATGAAAAATATAGTGTTGAAGATATAATGAACTTTGTGTTTAACTTGGCAGCAGAATCAGAGATTGATCGTATTGTCTTACCGTAACAAGTGACTGTAATGATTATTTCAACTGATAAATATTTTTTAAATACCTGACATTCTTTGGACATAGAGCAGCAGATTAATTTATTTGAGATTGGTAGGAAGCAACATTATCATTTCCGCGCATATTCATGACCGCGACGCAGTCATACCCGGATCGACACTAAGGGACCAAAAGATTATCTGACTTTAAAAGAAAAACAACGCTACACAATTAAAAAGGATTGATTCAGAAATGAGAGGAAAACGATAATGTTCCTCCTGCCTCAATGCTGCGTTCGGTCCATCAGCACGATAGTCAGTTCTGGAGATATACTGAAACAAAATGATTAACATTTAAGTAATGAGGAGATGGAGATACTTAAAGGATAATTTGTCTAAATAAGTGCACTTCGTATTAACACACGTTTCTTAATGCTACGTACCTTTTTACATTACAGTTGCAATAGCTGGTGCGTATTAACAAAAGTTTTGGGTGTGGCCGTGCGGCTCTAAGCGCGTCAGTTTGGAACCGCGTGACCGCTACTGTCGCAGGTTCGAATGCTGCCTCGGGCATGGATGTGTGTGATGTCCTTAGGTTAGTTAGGTTTAAGTAGTTCTAAGTTCTAGGGGACTGATGACCTCAGTAGTTAAGTCCCATAGTGCTCAGAGCCATCTGAACCATTTTTGAACAAACGTTTTGCACATAACAGGGAATACTTGAGATTAATGTCCTCTTGATGGTGCCTGCTCGTAATTAATTTCATGAACATATATGTTCCCCGATTGAAGACAAGTAGTACATTAACAGAATATTTTCCACAAATTGTAAAACACAGATTGCGGAATGCAGCAAGTCCGCGTCCGCCTTTCATGGAATAGAAAAAGTAAAAGGTAAAGCGCTCAAGGCCTCATTCGTCTAGAAACAACAGAATTCATTTTATATCATTAATCGATACGTGTACATAGAGATTTACAGCCGCCACCCAGGAGCGGCAAAGATAAAGAATAATAGATTCTATCGCTGCTATGCTACGGTTCATTTCTTTTACATTACAATTGTTTGATAACTTCAGGCCATCAGGCGTTTACTATTGAGCGTATACTAATATTTGTAAGGCGAAAATTACCAATATTACAAATTCATCCAGGTAATATTTACAGCGACCGCCGATATTTCGGCGGGAGTACACCCCGCCATTTTCAAGGCACAAACTGCAACGGACAGGCGATGCACAAATTTAAAACTTCGGTTCTTGGGGTAATTCAGAAAAGATAACACACACACACACACACACACACACATACAGAACCCTAGTGCCACGAAAGACGACCAAAGTCAGAGGTATCGATAGTGAAAGAGTATGAACTAGGAGGTGAGGTAACATTGACTCTGTCCTCCTGTTTTTTGACAAGGTTCAAATGGTTCAAATGGCTCTGAGCACTATGGGACTTAACTTCTGAGGTCATCAGTCCCCTAGAACTTAGAACTACTTAAACCTAACTAACCTAAGGACGACACACACATCCACACCCGAGACAGGATTCTAACCTGCGACCATAGCGGTCGCGCGGTTCCAGACTGTTTTTACAAGGGAGAGAGTAGGATTCCAAGCAGAGTTTAACCAAAAACGTTTATCCCTGTTTGCAAGGTTACTCGCTAGTTTAATCTCAACAGTTTCCTTAAAAACACTGTCCCAATAGCTGGACGTGCATGCCAATATCTCTAAATTATTATATAACATAGGGTGACCAGTATCCAAAAAATGTTCGGCAATAGCAGATCTACTTGGCTGCTGTAATCGTGTGTGCCGTTTATGCTCAGTGCATCGGTCCTCCATGGTCCTGATAGTTTGACCAACGTATGCCATGCCACAGTTGCAATGAATGCGACGTACATCAGCGTTACACAAACCAAGATCATTCTTAACAGAACCCAACAGAACACTGGCCGCTTGTAGCGGTCGGCAACGTCATTGCGCCTTCCGGGGCAACGCATCAAAATGTTTTGGGCAGATCTCGTCTTACTGTATAACATCCGTGCGGGCTCTTTAAGTCTGTCAGGCACGAGTTTCTCATGAGCTGCGTTGTGTAGATACACCGCTGGGAAGTTCCTCGGGACTTGATATATTCATTGTAGAGCTTTTATTTTGGCGGCGTTGCAGTTTGGCGAGATGGGTGTTTGGGGCTGTTCCCCATATGCTGCAGGCGTAGTCCATTTGCGGCCGGTGGTAAGATCTGTAAATCTGAAGCCACATGCAGTCGAGAGAGCTGTACGCTCATTGAACAGCGGATAAACATCACCCACGGTGTTGGTCGTCTTCTTGCGGACTTCATCGGCGTGTTGCTTCCACGGGAGTTGGCGGTCCAAAGTCACACCAAGGTACTTCACAATTGGTACCCTTGTAATCGGAAAGTTGAGGAAGGTAATGCGGGGAATGTTCGGTGGACGCCTTATGGTCATTAGCAGAGCTTGACTTTTTGCAGCATTAATACTCATGCGCTTGTCTGTCTGTTGCCAATCGTTCGATGCCAGAGCAGACCGTTTTTAGTCTGAGCTGGACAGCTGCTAGCCACCGACTCCGGCAAATGAGTGCGGTGTTATCGGCGCAGACGGATCTGGTGGCACGTGGCGACGTAGGGAGGTCGGAGAGGTTGGCGGTATAGACATTATACGAGATAGGGCTTATTACCAAGCCATGTGGTACTCCTACAAATACTTCTCGAGGCGTTGATTCACCGTGGGGAGTCCTGACGACGAAGGTCCCGCCTTCGTGGTAATCAGCGAGTAGCTTCACCAGTGATCCAGTCATTCCTCGTGTATAGAGCTTATACAAGAGACCATGACGCAACACTCTCTCTGCTGAGCGAGGTGGCGCTGTGGTTAGCACCCTGAACTCACATTCGGGAGGACGACGATTCCTACCCAGTCCGGTCATCCTGATTTAGGTTTTCTGTGATTTTCCTAAATCGCTTCAGTCAAATGCTGGGGTGATTAATTTGAAAGTGCACGCCGACTTCCTTCCCCATCCTTCCCTAATCCGATGGGACCGATCACCTCGCTGTTTGGTACCCTCCCCCAGATCAACCAACCAACCAACCAGACTGTCAAATGTACACGTGGCATGTAAGGAGATCATCTCACAATATTCCTTGTTGTAGAAGGCTTGGATGGCTTCTTCTACAACCTGGAGTGGTTGCTGCAATGTAGAATGTCCGGTCCTGAAAGCAAATTGCTCTGCAGATAGGACGTCCTGGTTAAGGTGGCAGTTCAGTCGACGAAGGAGAATGCGCTCAGAGGCCTTTCTCATTGTTGGCAGTAATCTTATTGGCCATTAGCTCTTTGAATCTGCCCGAATTTAGCCGGGTTTGGGAACAGCGACAGCGACCACTCTTTGCCGCAGTATGTTGGAGAAGATACAGGTTAGATAGTCGATAGGTTCTGGAGACACTTCTTTTAGTATTTTGGCGTCGATTTCATCACGCTCCGGAGCTTTCTTGGCGAGGAGCACTTTCAGGCATTGCTGTACTTCGGGTACTGTGATTTTCCCTGTTCATCTGCGTCTTCACCATTATCAGAAAGAAAAACTTGAAGTCGTTCTTCAACCTTCTGGACATGAGCGTGGTCGATTGGATCCTGCAGAGGTAGGAAGGTCGCTTCAAATGCGTCAGCCAGGACATCCACCGTGTCTGAAGGTATTCACATATAACCAGCTGGCGTCGTCAGTGGTAGTAGTCGCCTCCTTCTCTTGTTACAAATTCTGACTCTGTCCCACATCGCACCAACGTCTGTTTAGAGCCACTTTAATTTGGAGTTGGAGGAGATTGACGTGAGCTTTCGTTTCTCGCTGTCTGCTGAGAAGCCATTCCTTGGATAGCTGGCTTTCCTTCAGATGATTTGTAAAATTTCTGGCGGGAGTGTTTGCTGCCTTCACCCCTCACCATGATGCTGCAGTGGAGTGGCGTTGTGAACTACCTTCTTGACAGTGTCGGTGAAGTGAGTTATTGCTTCATTGACGTTCGCGTTAATGCCAACTGAGTGTTCTTCAAGTTTATTGTGAACGTGCTGTCGGTGTCGGTCCCAAGTGTTCCTGGCAGTGGAAAATCTTCGTGTGTAGGTGATGGGCTAGAGCGTAGCAGAAAACATCCCTGGCCGGTGATCCGAGGAGGGGTCATCGATAACCTCAGCTGAGATGAAACCTGGGAACCCTTTATAGATGCCAATGTGCAGGACATCTGGTACACCTTTTGCATGCGGGTAAATAGTTTGTTAAAGTGCTTGCGTGTGGTCATCCTGAAGTTCCAGACCGGATGTCCCACATTTAGGGCCCCGGCGATAAAGCATTTGCCTCTAGGTTGAAACAGGAACTCGGCACCTTCATGTGTGAGATGTCCACGAGGTGGCCTTTAGACGAAGAATGTTACAGGCCCTTGTCGAGTTTCCACAGTGACTAACGTGGCTTCTATATTGGACAGAGGTGGAGACGGAGCTTGGTAGTGTTGCAGAGAGTTCTGGGTATAAACTGCTGTGCCTGTCCCGGTGGTCAGGCGATCGTTCGGATAACAAGTACGGTTTGTGACTATGGCTCGAAAACCTGGCTTATGACGGGCTACAGTCCCAAGAAAAATCTCTCATTGTGTATGAATTGCCAAAATTTCAACAGGTGGAAGTAAATACCATCGGTATTTCACTTTTCAATAGCGAAATCTTGAATACCTCTACAGCTTACCATGTGTGGTCTGCATTGGTTCACAGGCGACTGGCGTGATGCTTCTTATCGCTGTAATAACTGCTGAGACGATTAGAGTAGGGAGGCTGGGCAGTGTTCTTGAGTCTCCTGTGAGGAGTGTCTTGAGGGACCGTATTACCTCCACAAAGTTGGAAAGGCCCGTAATAGTCTGTTGCACAGCTTGAGACTGTAAACATGTGGCGTTACCTCCGGATGCAGGTCCTTGCTCTGGGTGAGTATCTTCTGTCGCTGTTGGCTGCCGAATGTGGCGCCTTACGACATCTGGTGTTAGAAATCCAAGCCGAATTCCAGATGAAAGAAGTTCCGTGACAGGTGGACGATGCGGCTCATTTTGAAACGTCCCCTTTAAACAATTTATATATGACTGTGCTTAAACTGACACACAATATTTTGTTAGCGCAACGCAATCTGACTTTGAAAATTCCCTACAAAAGAATGGCCCTGACTAACATTAAACTATACCTTTCACAAATCACTTACCTCACAAAAATCTTCGCTGCTCAAGCTACTGCAATACGGCGAGCGCCACTACTGCCAGCTAAATAAAAGATTCAAACTATGGAAGGCACTAACTACTGATAGGGATAGTTAGCAAATGAAAGATATTAATAGAGAACAAACAATGTATTTACCTTAATATCATCATATATAAATATAGCAGTTCATGACAAATTACAACTCTCCGCCATCTCTCTCCCCACATCCACCACTGCTGGCGGCTCACCTCCAACTGCGCAACGCTACGCGCTGTTCACAGCCAGCTGCCTAACACTACAATGGCGGGTATTACAACAATGCAAAGCAGCCACAGACTGCACACAGCACAGCCAGTGATTTTCATACAGAGGTGGCGTTACCAATAAGAAATCCTAAACAGCCTACTTACATAAGAACCTAAACAGCCTACTTACATAAAGAAAACATAAACAGCCTACTTACATAGCCCCCATGCTCCCCACAAAAAATTTTTACAAATGGGATTGGGCAGTGGCCAATACAGATTTGAAAAATTTTTCATAATTACAATAACAAAGAAATCAAATGCACACACTTATTGATATTATGTTGGTCAAAAGCTAAAATTTTCTCACAGTCCATAAAGATAGTCCTAATCATTCATCATAATAGTAATTACAGTTTTTTTTCACAAAGTCTCATTAGTAAAAGAAATTGCACACAGAAGTAGTGGATTTCCATGCAGTCTTGAAGAAGTAGCGTTGTCCTTCCAACAGAAAGACAGTGCTGACTCTCGACATGCTGACAGGTAATGGGCCACCATGGAGCAAACCCACTGCAGAGTCAGTCGAAGTTTTGATGAATATTGGTAGGTAAGTCATCACAGAGCAGACCCACCGTAGTCCTGGTAGAGATTACGATACTGGTGGGCCACCAGAGGTGCAGACCCACTGCAGTCCTTGTAGAGATAATGGTATTGGTGGGCCACCAGAGGTGCAGACCCACTGTAGTCCTTGTAGAGATTGCCAGCAGCCATCTGTTGCGATTGTGCAGGTGCACATTCACCATCGAAGAGTCTTGCGGAGAATATAGCAAGTCCATAAACCACCACTTGTGCACTCACAAAGTTTCTGGAATTGTCCTTAGAACCAGCAATGCTGTTATCCAGTCCCTTGCTGAATTATTAACACACGTGCAAACACTATCAGTCCCTACTTCTCACATATTGTCCATGTACGATGACCAACAGAAACGTGTGCAGTGAAACGTTACTTAATTTGAAGAACTGGTAACAATTACAATATTATAACACGAAAATATAATTACAAAAGGTACAAAATACATCATTAAAGAACATAACAATACAGATAACATTTGTAGTAAAACAGGCGTTACAAAAGAATAGAAATAGACATATACGTCAGTGTTACAGGAATTATGACATGAGTACAGACATAAAAGATCAGAATAACTTGCGAAACATCAACTTCACACATGAGCATTTAAACAGAATGAATAATGTCTAACATCTTTACAAAGTAAATAACATATTATTAATGCCAATTATATTTGAGGATAACAGTATTCCTCATCATAGTGAATGTAGCTTAATATTAAAAGAAGAAAAAATTCTATGAAACTACACAGAGACAGGAAGAAAACAAATACACAAGGGTACACAAACATATAGTGGGATAACACCAATAGGAAAGGACAGGGTTCGTTTTCAGTGTAACATGTGGTACTGCAGTCCAACTTAAAACTTCATATATCTTTCCTCTTATTTCATCCTTTGTTTCCACCAAAAAAATTCTATCTAAGCATGCTTTCTGTATTTATATGTTCACACATTTCTTACCTCAACATTTATTCCCAAGAAAATCCTACCTAAACCTGTTTTCTCAATGCATTTCTTCCAATTCATCGCAACTCATTCTCTTAGAGGCTACCCCCTCTTAAGCTAACTTAAATCTACTGAGCTCAGATGCTAAACTAAGGGACGAGGCAATGCAGCATCACATAACAAATGCAAATTGGCAAAGCTAGCAGCATAAATGAGCAAAAGTCAAATTCAATAACACTATGCCTGGCAAACAGCAGCAACTTATACCTAAACATGACATAGCGCAAGCACAAAAAATATTACACTAAAATGGCCATGTCTAATACCTATGTCACATCTTAACATTAGAGTGATGCATCACAATTTATTCTACAAAAGAAATTACCAAGTACTTGAAAAGAAAATTATGAATGCAGTTACTAGTTCCTTCTTATTGTTCTTTCCTTTCCAAGTGCTCCTTTTTTAAAGAATGTGGATCATAAAATAATTTAATAGATCTGTTGACAGAAAGTGTTCACATTAGCAAATGCATTTCATTTTATAAAAGCAATGCTGCAACACAGCTGAAAAACAGGTATCAAATGAAATAAGCAATTATGTACAAAGCATAAAAATATCATTCAATAGTCATGTGACATTTCATAAGTTAGTAGAAATTCTCTCAACTCTCGTAGAAAGACGCTTGTCGTAATCAGGTGTGCAGATGTACGAATATTTCCCATCAATTCATAAGCATTTCAGTAATTAGCACAAAGTGCGAGTAATCATATGTTTTCAAGTAACGAGTGTGTCGCATTAGCGATGAAAGGCACACCCTAATGGCTTGTTCTCCAGGTGTTTGACACAGCTGTGTGCCCACAACGCATTACAAAAATCATATGTTTTCAAGTTCGACCGTGTCGTTTTTGTGATGCTTTCTACAAAGGAATGTCAGAAGCGAGGTTAATGGCGTCCCCTTTTTTTTCTACCTGTGCCACTGAAAAGGGCTCGCAATAATGGCTTTTTCTCCAGGCGTCTGACACAGCTGGGTGCCCGCGACGCATTACGTGCAGGTGGTCACTTAACTTTCGTACGGAAATATTTACGACAGCAGTTTCTGCTACCGTTGCAGTCTCATATAGAAATATTTCACAGGTCAAGAATTAGCGTTGCAAATCTGTAGAAACAAAATCCTATAAATATAAGTGTCCAAAAAAAATATTCGTCAGCATTGTGATACAGTCACACATTTCATAACTCTTAAAGTACGTTTCTTGGTTTCCAACATCCTGTTTCACAAGTCAAGAGTCCCTACCCACTATTCATTACTCCTTACCTTATTACACATATACGTATCCATCGACACTCGTCCGTATTTCGTCATTATAAATATGAAGCATATTCAAATAACTCGTATAGCCTCAGCCTATTAATCATAAACATACCTCAGCAGCATAATACACATCGTCGTCGTAAAAATAACCTCATAACACCTCAGTCAAATCTCAAAATCGTCGTAGCTTCCTCCAATAATTAAAAAAATTCTCTGCTCATGTCAAAAGTGTCATCTGCCTCAAACGTACTTTAAAAATCATGAATCCATACCAAATACATCATTCAAAGCTCTCATAGTATCACAATGGTTCCGAAAAATATGAGCGTTTCTCAAAGTACAGACAAAATACAGTTTCATAAGTGTGAAGTTACCCAACTGTGTATTGCGTAAACATGTGTCACTGATGTAGTAAAAAGAATGTTTGTTTCTCTGTCAAATAATCAGATAGCTGTGTAATTCTGTGTTAGAGAAATATGGTACCGATGTGTAAAGTTGTATAAGCAAATACCATATTAGCTAGGGTTCCTTGTGGTTGCCACACACATGGTACACAAAGTAAGCGTGTACCCCCCTGAGGATAAATGTAATTATACCCTCAGGTGTTACAGATTACAGCAATGAAATGAAATGTATCACTGAAAACCTTTGTATCATTGTACTCCAAATATCTTTAAAAATAAATATTTTAAGTACATAATTAATCACTCAAATACGTGTCCTGTAGCGCTAAATGTGCGTCTTGTTGTAAGATAATCTCTGTGGAAGTGTCATAGTTATCGTCCCCCAAAGCTAAGTTCTGCAGAAGTCAATGTACTGACCTCATGATAAACAAAGTGAAATGCTTTGCGTATAGATATCATACTTATTACGCTTATTGCCGTGATGAAGAAAGTACTGTGCTGTAACGTATTGTTGTGCTACAGAAAAGGCTGTCTCCTTGTAGCTATACCATAAAAGTTACTACTAAAACATGTTTTGCTTTCCAGAAGAATTCAGAAAAACTGTGCGGATATAAAACAGAAACACTGCAAAAGCAACATTGTAAGTTGTCACTCATTAGTAGCGTCGTGATAAAATCGTGTAGCTGTCACATAAACTAACTATTGTCTCATCTGGTATCTCACAGAAAGTACTTTAAATCCGGAATGTATTTTCAAGTAAACCAAAATGTTGCATTAAAATCTCATTAGCAGTACTGGTAAATGTTCTAATCGTACAACTAACAAGCAAGAATGTACACACACAATTACACTGTGTCGTCTGTTCGCAATAACAATGCATTCGTAATTTCTGTTTAAATAATTTCTCTTGGTTCTTGGCTGGATATTGAACTTCAAACATTGTTGCATGGTAACAGTTTCTAAAGCATACTAGTAACGTGAAGTGAAACGTTTTATGGCAAAGACAAAGTTAAAAAGCAGATTATCTTTCAATAAACGGTTTTACATGTGAAATGTGGTGTAAACCTTTACTCATCCTAGTACTCATAGTTTGATTTGAATGCAATTATCATGTTGTATACGTCGGTAAGGAATGCTGGAATTTTTCTCAAGGTTAGCGTCTATGTTATTTTTCTCTGAGCCACCTGGCGCACGCGGCTGCCTGCTGTGCGAGTCATTGTCTGTCTCTTTGTTGGCGCGCGTCGTTATTGGGATTAGGAGACCTAACTTCTACGAATTCGCCTTGCCGAGAGGGCCCAGCTCTGTTAGAATCCCGCCAGTGCTGATGAAATTCACGTCTGTCGTTTTGTCGGTAGTTTCTGTAGTTCCTTTCTTGTCGGTTAAGTGGTGGAGAATTTCTCCCTGAGTCGTAACTGCGCGCTGAACTGTTGCATCTGAAGTTATTTTGTCTCCCTTGATAATAATTGTTTTGGTTTCCATATTGTCTGTTTCTATGGTTATCTCTGTCATAGTCATTACTACGGAAATGCGATCTTTCTCTGTAACTATTATTACTCTGCCAGCGGTTGTCATACGGGTGGTGTCTATTTTGGTCACGATTTGTGTGGTGAGAATAGCCTTGTCGCGTCCAGTTATCGTTTCTGTCGTCACGGAATTGTGACGAATGTGACCTGTAGTGATTGTTTTCCTGTTTTCGCATCCCGCGACTGTCTGTGTCAATTTCTAATTCTTGTAACAGTCCCTGAAAAGCTTCAATGTCGTCTTTGCAACGTCCTGCTAAAATAATATGTCGTAAATGTTCAGGTAATTTGATTAAGCAAATGCGGATGAGTTCTGAGGGGCTGTATGGGTTTGACAGGTACTGATTCTTATGCAACATGTCTTCAAAATATTTCACAAGACTGGAGAATTCAGATTGTTCGAAATGTTTCATCATTATGATGCCATGTTTTACGCGGTCTTGTGTGGCTTGAGACCAATATGCTGAGAGGAAGGCATGGTAAAATTCTCCTTCACTGTGGCAATCGTGAATGACCGATCGCATTCTTACAGCTGGTTCATTCTCTAAGTAGCCACACATAAATTCTAATCTGTGCTCCAATGACCAGTTGGGAGGAAAACAATGAGAGAATTGATGGAGCCATGCTTGTGGATGAATGTCGTTGCCAGAATTCTTAAATGTTTTGAATTTACGTGTAGTAATGAACAGCTTATAGTCAAAATCATCATGTCGGCGAGTCGCATGTCGGTCATTGTTACGTCGTGTCGGCTGTTCAATCTCAAAATTCGGTGCACATTGCCAATTTCTTTCATAATTTCCGAAATGCGCTGTGTTATTATTTTGTGGCTGTTCCGTATTTCTATGTCCCTCTTCCCGTATTGGAGCGCGAGTGTCCTCTGAAATACGTAATTCTTGTATTACCTGTGTCAGCTGATCTTGTACTTCCCGGATTTCTCTTTGGTGTTGCGTATCAATTTGATTCAGATTTTGTTTCAGTTTCCTAATTTGTTCGCTCTCTTCTGTGTCAGTGAAGGCTACAGGTCTTGTGTCATTCAGATCATCATCTACCTTTGTAGATAAGTTAGTGACCTGATCCGAAAGTTCGGCTACTTTCTCCGATAGTGAACACATTTCCTCAGTGTGTTTTTCTGAACCAAGTTTCAGAATGTCCATTTGTGTTGAAATCGAATCTACTGTGTCCTTTAAGTTTTCCTGAGTTATTGCAAGTTGCGTAACCGAATCGGTAGATGCAACTGAGTCAATTTTAGCCCACAAGGTCTCATGATTTTCATGAACAATGGCTTGCAGTTCTTTTATGGCTGCTTCGTGATTCTGTAATGCATTTTCATGCCGCGAAAAAATAGGTTGAAAATGCTCACAAATTTGTGTTTTTACGTCATTACAGACTTTTTGACATTTCGATTCAATGTTATGTAACTCAGTAGTTAAATCTTCACGTGTTTGTTCAAGCGTGGTGTGAAGATTTTGTTCCATTGCGTCTAACTGTTGCTGTGTTTGTCTCTGGTGTTGTTCCATTGTGTCTAACTGTTGCTGTGTTTGTCTCTGGTGTTGTTCCATTGTGTCTAACTTTTTAAGATTTTGTTCCACTGTGTCTAACTTTTGAAGCTTTTGCTGTGTTTGTCCCATTTGTTGTATTAATTGTAATAACAATGCATTGGTGTCTGAAACATGTTCCTCAGTGCTTTTCGGCAGTGAATTTGCACCGGCAACATTGACATTTTGACATGCAGAAAATGTGTCTTGACTTATTTGAGAAAACGGCGAGAACCCAAAACCTGAGTCTACAGTATTCGCAAAATTGTGTCCTGTCACTCCCGATTCCTGAGGCAAGCTGTTGCCGACCGATCGATCGATAATGCGTCCCTCTTCACTAATTGTTTCACTGTCCACGCCATTGTTTGCCGCCTGCTCCATTTCCCTATGAACAGTTACCAAATTACTACTTTGAATGTCTGTTAATTCATTACTCTGCGGCGCCATCACACTGCTTTCGTCTTCACTGTCATTTCTCAGTTTACTTTGGAGCCTAGTATTACGTTTGTCACACGCCATTATTGTCACAATATTTCACATGACAACACAGAAAAGCACAATTTGAAGACCAAAATAAAATAACATAGCAATGGAAATAATGTCTACTTAATTGCCAGCGCAGCTGCGAAATACTTGGTGCAAATCTACATGCATGCCACAACTGTTTTACTGTACAACAATGAAAGGCTACAACTACAAAGGAGATTCTCTCTACAATTACGCGCTAGCAATAAACAAAATCTACACTAATTACACAAACTACAAGAAAAAATCAGAAGATTCCAGTGAGGTATCCTGGCAGGGTCGCCATATGAAACGTCCCCTTTAAACAATTTATATATGACTGTGCTTAAACTGACACACAATATTTTGTTAGCGCAACGCAATCTGACTTTGAAAATTCCCTACAAAAGAATGGCCCTGACTAACATTAAACTATACCTTTCACAAATCACTTACCTCACAAAAATCTTCGCTGCTCAAGCTACTGCAATACAGCGAGCGCCACTACTGCCAGCTAAATAAAAGATTCAAACTACTGAAGGCACTAACTAGTGATAGGGATAGTTAGCAAATGAAAGATATTAATAGAGAACAAACAATGTATTTACCTTAATATCATCATATATAAATATAGCAGTTCATGACAAATTACAAATCTCCGCCATCTCTCTCCCCACATCCACCACTGCTGGCGGCTCACCTCCAACTGCGCAACGCTACGCGCTGTTCACAGCCAGCTGCCTAACACTACAATGGCGGGTATTACAACAATGCAAAGCAGCCACAGACTGCACACAGCACAGCCAGTGATTTTCATACAGAGGTGGCGTTACCAATAAGAAATCCTAAACAGCCTACTTACATAAGAACCTAAACAGCCTACTTACATAAAGAAAACATAAACAGCCTACTTACAATTTCCCTGAGCCTGGGCTGCGAAATCACTGCCTGACTTGCCTGTTTGCAGGGCCTCATGGTCTTGGGATCGAGAGGCACGAGGCCCCAGCCAGCTGGGTGCTGGGCGCTGCAGTTTCAGCACTTGGCGGCAGTTTTCTGTGACTGTGGGCGTTCCCGACTGTCGTGGTCGCCGCTGCATTTCACACACTTCGGTGGCATGGTACAGTGCCAGGCTTCGTGGTGGATCCGCTGGCACCTGAGGCACTGTGCTGGTCCTCTGCGAACCTCTAGCTTTTCAGTGCCGCTTATGAGTGTGCAGAGGCGCGTCACGTCGAAGATTTTACTGTCATTATCGACGTCAGGGAGAATTACTACTCTCAGTGGAGTTTTCTTCTATGAGCCTGGAGTCCCGCGATAGTGGACAATTGATGCAGCGCGGCATATATCTTGGACAGTTAGAACGGAAAAACTTTTTTTTCATATTTACGTATTTTTATCTCATTATAAAATTTGCAATCTTCTGAATAAAATGATATACAGGGTGGCCCATTGATAGTGACCGGGCATAATATCTCACGATAAAAACATCAAACGAAAAAACTACAAAGAACGAAACTCGTTTAGCTTGAAGGGGGAAACCAGATGGCACTATGGTTGGCCAGCTAGAAGGCGGTGCCATAGGTCAAACGGATATCAACTGCGTTTTTTAAAATAGGAACCACAATTTTTATTACATATTTGTGTAGTACGTAAATAAATATGAATGTTTTAGTTGGACCACTTTTTTCGCTTTGTGATAGATGGCGCTGTAATAGTCACAAACGTGTAAGTACGTGGTATCACGTAACATTCAATTTTTCCAATTGCGCAAGAAGTCGATATCGTGTCGATGCATGGCTATTGTGACCAAAGTCCCAACGGGTGTGTGCTATGTATGCTGCCCGGTATCTTGGACGACATCATCCAACTGTCCGGACCGTTCGCCTGATAGTTACGTTATTTAAGGGAAAATAAAGTGTTCAGCCACATGTGAAAATTCAACCACGACCTGCAACAAATGATGATGCCCAAGTAGGTGTTTTAGCTGCTGTCGCGGCTAATCCGCACATCAGAAGCAGGCAAATTGCGCGAGAATCGGGAATCTCAAAAACGTCGGTGTTGAGAATGCTACATCAACATCGTTGCACCCGTACCATATTTCTATGCACCAGGAATTGCATAGCGAAGACTGAACGTCGTGTACAGTTCTGCCACTGGGTACAAGAGAAATTACGGGACGATGACAGATTTTTTTGCACGCGTTATATTTAGCGACCAAGCGTCATTCACCAACAGCGGTAACGTAAACCGGCATAATATGCACTATTGGACAACGGAAAACCACGATGGCTGCGTTGGAGGGTTAATGTACGGTGCGGCATTATGGGAGGAAAGATAATTGGTCCCCATTTTATCGATAACCATCTAAATAGTGCAATGTATGCTGATTTCCTACGTAATGTTCTTCCGATGTTACTACAAGGTGTTTCATTGTATGACAGAATGGCGATGTACTTCCGACATGATGGATGTCCAGCACATAGCTCGTGTGCGGTTGAAGCGGTATCGAATAGCATATTTCATGACAGGTGGATTGGTCGTCGAAGCACCATACCATGGCCCGCACGTTCACCGGATCTGACGTCCCCGGATTTCATTCTGTGGGGAAAGTTGAAGGATGTTTGCTATCGTGATCCACCGACAACGAGTGACAACATGCGTAAGCGCATTGTCGATACATGTGCGAACATTACGGAAGGCGAACTACTCGATGTTGAGAGGAATGTCGTTATACGTATCGCCAAATGCATTGAGGTTGACGGACATCATTTTGAGCAGTTATTGCATTAATGTGGTGTTTACAGGTAATTACTATGTAACAGCATGCGTTCTCAGAAATGATAAGTTCACAAAGATACATACATATATAACATTGGAACAACCGAAATAAAGAGTTCAAACGTACGTACGTTCTGTATTTTAATTTAAAAAACCTACCTGTTACCAACTGTTCATCTAAAATTGTGAGCCATATGTTTGTGACTATTACAGGGTCATCTATCACAAAGCGAAGAAAGTGGTCTAACTAAAACATTCATATTTCTTTACGTACTACACGAATATGTAATAAAAATGGGGGTTCCTACTTTAAAAAAAAGCAGTTGATATGCGTTTGACCTATGGCAGCACCATCTAGCGGGCCAACCATAGCGCCATCTGGTTTCCCCCTTCAACCTAGACAAGTTTCGTTCTTTGTAGTTTTTCATTTGACGCTTATTTCGTGAGATATTTGGCCCAGTCACAATCAATGGACCACCCTTTACACATATCACTTGTAAACACATGTGGGAAGTGTTTTCTTCTATTTTATTTTAAAAATATAATCTACACCGGTTGAAAATGTTAAAATTTTTGCGTGCATTACTTCAAGATCTAATAAAATTGGTAATTTTTTTATATAGAAGCTAGGGATTGCTGTTTTATAAAGGTTAAATGACGTGTTTGTATTGGTAGCACTGTCAACGACAGTATCGTATCGTTTCATAGTATAAACACGCGTTGTATGTTGAAGTGCTAATGTTTTTCCGAGGAAAAGTGACGAATAGATTGGTAAATCTCTCAAAAAGTAAAACATGACGCCAAAACGAAATGTTTTTAAGAAATGTGGGTTCTGTGGTAATAGATTTTCGCATAAAGGGAAACATTGTTTTCAGTATGTGGCATGTAAACTTACAGATAATGAAATGGAGGCAAACTCGTCAGTATCTAGAGAAACACCAATTAGTGCTTCGAAGATTAAAATAAAACTTTGTGGTACACAGTTTTCTCAAAACGAAAGTGATGTAAATGGTAGTTCAGGTTATATTCTGATATATTTACACGTCTTAACAAGGGTGTTAGGTGAATGTGTGTGTTGTAAAATATGTGGAGGACCAGTTAGTTCACGTGAAGACAGTGAGGTATCAAATGGACTAGCCAGGAAACTTATCATTTATTGTGCCAGTTGTAAATATACTCATCCATTTTGGAATTCTGATAAGTGTAAAGATAATTATTTTGAAGTAAATGCTAGGTGGTTTTATGGATTGAGAGCTATTGGCAAAGGGCGCACTGAAGCACAAACAATGTGTGCCATGACGAATATGCCACGCCCACCTTGTAAAATCGACTAGTATGCAGGATTTATTGGAGCTGCTGCGGAATCGGTTGCACGTGAGTCAATGACGGGTGCTGCAAACGAAGCTATTCAAGTAAATGATTGTATAACTGACATAACAGTAGCTTTTGATGGCACTTGGCAGAAGCGTGGCTGCAGTTCTAAGAATGCTGTTGCTACGGTGACCAGTGTGGATAGCCGAAAGGTAATAGATTTCCAGATTTTAACCAAATATTGTTATAAGTGTAAATCAGGGAATGAAGAAGAGCATATATGTGGCAAAATTTATGAAGGAACAAGTATTGGCATGGAGGCCTTTGCAGCTATTGAAATTTTTAGTCGATCTGTGAACGAAAGGGGTGTGTGTTACTCTAAGTTCTTAGGTGAAGGAGACTCAAAAGCATATAACAGTGTAGTAGCCGCTCAGCCTTATGGTGAGAATATTATCACAAAATTGGAATGTGTTGGTCATGTCCAGAAGAGGATGGGCACCAGGTTGAGGAAGTTGAAACAAAGTCTGAGAGACAAGAAGCTCTGTGATTATAAAACCATAAGTGGCAGGCTAACAGAAAAAGTGACTGATGAACTGTAGCAGTACTATGGGATGGCCTTTAGAAATAATACTGAGGATTTGTTGAAAATGAAGCAGGCAGTAGGGGCTACCTTCTTCCACAGACTGTCAGCTGATGAACCTTTGCTTCCTGGACCTGATTCGTAGTGCAATTACCACAATGCCAAATACTCAAACAGTTCATACAGCCATAGACATTCCATCTCAGCAGCAGTCATGGATATCATAAAACCTATTTACAGAGACGTGACAAATCCTGAATTACTGGAGAAGTGTCTGTATGGACAGACTAAAAATCCCAATGAGTCGTTCAATAATCTTATATGGATTCGCTTACCAAAATGTGAATTTGTTGGAACGAAAACACTAAAGGGGTGGGCCAGTGATGTTGTTATTGCTTTTAATGATGGCAACATTGGTAGGGTGAAAGTGCTACAGCATATGGGAATTAATCCTGCAGCAAACTGCGTTAGAGAACTTGTACAGATGGACAAGGTTCGCACTGATAAAGCAGAGTATGCAGCACAGTTGGCCACTAAGGAGACCAGAAAGAAGAAAAGAAGAAAAAACTTGTAAAAACATCAAGAGGATGAGATACAGTATGGTGCATGGTGCTTCTGAGTGACTAAAAATAACAAATTAAGCATATATTGAGTTACAGTCATTTAAAGCTTTAGAAGTCGTTCCTGAAAATTTATATTGTCTTTTGCAGTTTTCCCTAAATCCCAGAAACCACTTCGAGTAGAGTATTCAAATTTTCAGGGAGTAGTAACATATATATCCTGAGGCTACAGAACTAAAAGAAGAATATAATGTTATGTATAATTAAAATTATTTAGGATAACGTACAGAAAAAGTACACAAAATGTTAAGCACGTAATTAAAAATTGTATTTCAGAAAACAGTGGTGGAAATGCAATTATTGTAGTTCAGTAGACTCAGAACATACAGTTTAATGTCCTGTAAAAGTTTCATGTCAATGGCTACACTCAGGGGCGGTTCTAGAAGTCGCTCAAGGGGGGGGGGGGGCTAATTGGAGGGAGGGGGGGATGGTGGAGTGGAATATCACTTAACAAAAAGAGAGTTGAGGTTCTCTGCCGACAAATTGGTAAAATGTGGTGTTGCTTAAAGTAGTTTTTGGTATATGTGTTGGAGTTCAGGGTAAAAGAAACTTCTTTTCACATGGTAGATTTTATAAATTATTTTCAATGTCCATATCTCTCTCTTTATGGATATTTGCAAGAGCCAATCCATTTAGTCTCAACTGCCCCATTGCGTTACGCAAATAAGCCTTTACTCGTCTCAAAGTAGAGAAACTTCGTTCAAGAGTGCTTGTGGTGACAGGAATACTCCCAAATATTTGAAGTAAAACATATTGTCAGTGTATGGGTGTTATGTTCACGAGTTGCGCAACGGATCGATCTGACAAGTAACTCACCCTCCTACGGACTCTCCAATGAGCTGGTTGCCTCCGCCAAACAAAAATTCCTGTGTCCTTCGTGACTTGAATGTTTGTGTACGCCAGCCTCGACGTTTTAATCTCAGTGTGCACTTGCGATTTATTTATTAGAGTTGCATATCGATTAAATGGAAATATGTAAAATTGACTCTATCCTATCGAGTTTGGGCTCGAATAAAACGTCTTGATACGCAGAATACGATGGTGAGGTCGGAATATGTAAGAAATGGAAGTCAGGAGACCACGGCAGCTTACAATATACATTTGGGAAAAACTGCTTGTCACAGTTCTGTAATGCTTCAGTTACAGTTTCAGGTCTTTTACTTTCATCAACCCACTTTTTCTTCCATAGTTTTAACTCTCCTTTCATTAAAACGGAAGAACTCTCCAAAGACTATTCATATTTCTCGGATGTCTGGATCACTTCATCCTCACTGTATTTTAAACAGTATGCAGGATTAAGACCTTCAAGTGGTAATATGGTGCGAAAATCTTGTTTCTAGTTCGACAATAAAATGATCCACAACACATAAAATTACTGTTTGCCTGAAGTATGCCTCGGCGTTTGAAGCAGGAATGTTGTTTCTTTTGGTTTGTGTTGATAAAGTTCTTGGTATTGCTATTACACTTCCAATATCTTCTGCCAGTTTAACAGCGTCTTCAAAAATTCTTCCGAATTCTATTTCCGGATCTGTCCTTATATTGTTGAACACCTCAAGCACATCACTGACATGATTTAAGGCAGTTGTTAAATCCATTTTCGGACTTTGGAGCAGTTCGCTTATAGAGTTAAAGAGAAGCAATACGATGCAGTTGCTAAAGCTACCACGAAGTCTCCTCTTCGGACAGCAGAACTAAACATTCAAGCTTTACTAGCCGTTTCTTGAAAGTTCGTCAAGCAAGATCACAACTGGGGTAAATAGCTCCTTGAAAGTAATAAGGGTATCGTGTCTTTCCACCCATCTTGTTGGACATATTGTCTTCAGCTTTGTTTTCTTTGACTCTGTGAACAGTAGTCGTGATACAGTTTCCTCTAGGGAACTTTTTCTGTTTGCAGAGGCAGACAAGAATACTGAAACTGGTCCTACAATTCCCATCATGTTTCTAACTATTGGAGTATCACAAGACTTAGAAATGCACAAGTTCAAAGAGTGGCTAAAACAATGGGTATAAATAGCCAACAGTTCTTTACTTAAAATAAAAGCTTGAACTCCTTTAAATCTCCGAGCCATACTTGAACCGCCATCATAGCCCTGTCCACAAAGATATTGAAAGCTCATCCCCAGTGTCTTGAGTTTTTCATCGATGGCTTCTGCAACCGAAAGTGCCAGTAGTTGATTTAAGCTCACTAGAACCCAGAAAGTCTTCTTTGGTAAGAAAGGTCTCTATGTCAATGTACCTAACACAATATGTCATCTGTTCCTCAGTGGTGACATCAGTTGTTTCATCACACATAATGCTAAGAAATTTAGCCTTTTTCACATCCTTCGATATTGAGGAGCGAATAGCGTCACCAATGCAATGTATGACTTCGCTTTGGGCTGTGTTGCTTATTTTAGAACTGTTTCGGCCGTTTGTACTAAATGATGTTTTAAATCTTGATCTCCAGCATCCACACGAAAAGCCAAAATACTCTGAAACACTCCATTTTTTCCCTCTAGAAGATAATCAGTTTTTTCTTCTTTTAGCTGAGGAATTAAACCATGATCACGATGTCCTCGTAAAGGTAGGTTATTTCTAGCACACAGGACTATAGTCTTTATAATAGGCCTCAAGCATTTCCGATTTTCTTCAATAACTGAAGATTTCTTGGTATCGAGGAGAACGGCAATACTTTTTTACTTGATTCCATAGACTTGGTGAACTCCATAGCCTTCTCCTTGGAAAATTTGTGATATTTTGTGTTTTCATGTTGACGAATATCTTCTGTAGCATTTTTGTATTTGACCAATGGTTCTTTTAGCAGTGTTTTCAACACCTATAAAAATAAATTAAAAATGTCTTAGGTAAAGAATTACGCGAAGAAAAAATAGTGCAAACAACAAACCTTGTAAGCACTCGAAATGTTAGCAACATATAAATTTTTGCTGAAAAACCAAGCCTGAAAACTATTTGAATAATTATGTTTTTGCATCTGAAGTGTTTCCGATTAAAAACGACACCTACAAGTTATTTATGTTTTTTACCAAGCAAGTTACAGGTTTCAATTATTTAGAATAATGGAAAGCTGTAATAAGTACCTGGGAGCCGAATCTGGCACCTGAAGGAGAAAACAGAACACATGCAGTACAAAATCCACCACGTAACATTTTACTGTATGAAAGCCAGTTGTACTGGCTCATCCATTCAAGCTTAAATCTTCTGTTTTGTTTCTCTTGTAAATAAGTAGGAAAAGAAAAGTTTGCAGGAGGCTTCCAAGTATTCTTTAAAAACTTAAGCTTCTCATCATCATGAAGGCGTCTTTAACAGCTCTTCTTATATCATATGGGTCATAAAATGTTTCAGTCCTTTCTGGTCCTTCTTCCTGTGAATTAAATATGCTTTAAACCTTTAAATGTCAGTATTATGCACAAGTAGCTCAACACAAAAGTATATAGCGTTATTTACAAATATAAATAATTTTGACTTATTATGACCACTAGAAAGTCACCATTTGTCTCCCAAACATTAACATTACCCCATATCCATCGGTGTTGCCCCCTCCCCCTACAAACATTCGTATGGGCGCACTCGGTAAACAGTATTGAAATGGTCTTGTGTACTGACATGCTTAATGAAGGTACTAACTGCAGAACTTGCATACAGTAATGACAAGGCAAAAAGACTCAGAACAGAGAAGCAGTAAAGAGTAAGAAAGCAGACAACAATGGCTACTTCAGACAGTGTTTCAGCGATACACTGCAACTCTTATTTGTTTGTGAAACCGGTCTGTGAACGGTATTTATGAGTCCAAAGATACATAAAACCTAAGTTTCTCTTAATTTAGTTGCCTTTGCCTGGAAGTTTTGTTTGCAAATGTTCCTCCAGAAAGGCTTCAAAATTTAACTTGACATTAGCAATCTATGTCAGTGAAGGTCATTGGTTGGTTTCACCCTGTGCCATCAGTCGGTCGCAGTCAGATTAATAACAGCAAAACCAGGAAAGATTCCACATCACATTACTTACTGCAGGTCTATAAGCTTTCTTATAGTAGTCTGAAAAGCTTTTAGAGACTTCTGAAATGCTCTCACATGTTTGTAGACTATTACTGAAAGTTGATAGATATTGTTGAGAAAGAAAGCTTTGAATAATTTCGGAGGTTACAGAATAAATGAAGGTCCATTTTGCACCTTAAATAAGAGCTTTATATATCGTAACGGGAATGTGAATATAACACCTAACTTAATTCGGCGGTAATGAGCAAATTTGCCTGTAAGTATGTAACGCAAAAGGGATGACACACAATCAACGGTATTAACACACCGATCGTATAATACATGTCTATGAGCAGAAGGTGAGACAAGCAGCGAGAGGAAATGTTTTGGTTTGGAAGTAATCGCAAGGAGAGGCAAAGGCCACACCACAGGAGATACCATGGAAAGCACTTAGGGCGCGTCCCAAGGCGGGAGTCAACGACTGTCTGACCAGGTGACTCAGACGCCATTGGGCAAAAAAGCCGTGACATGGAGAACAAAGGAACCCAGGTGGGGAGACAGTTCGGCCACGAGAAAGACAAGACAGAAATTTTCGAGGACTCTTCTCTGAACGGGAGCCAAGTGCAGAACGGGACGCAAGATGCTCTGTATGATGCAAAGGAGAAATTTGTGTGAACAATGTGTTCACAGCGGATGACATCCAGCTAGAAATTAGCTGTAGCATCGTTTTGCTGCAACAGCGGAGAAACTAATCAGCCAGTTAGTTCATTGTTCTTGAGAGAACTGAAAGGGCATTATAATATGCATGCTGCTCCAGTCACGTGCGTGTATATCGCCATATTCGAAGACTAGGAATGAGCACTTGTTTTCTCGCATAGCGAGAAACATAGGGAGAAATTCTGCTCGAAAATTCAGCAAAGGTTTAGTAAGTTTTAATAGGAATGTCAGATGAAGAGAGTGGCCATTGTGATAAACCTTTTGTATTTCCTTTATGTTTTCGTCTTCCTTAAAGGCAAAGAGACAAGATGAAGCGGTAGCCCATCATAGAGCCTATGCCTACCGTCATGTATTTTTTGACTTTCAGTTGTTAATAAACAGAGGATTTTTTTCTGGTACCGGTAGGAGGAAGAAGGGGATTCGCGCTCAGCTAGTGAAAGAGTGAGAAGCACGTCAATTTTTTAGCGAATAATTGTAGACCGCCATTTTGGGGTCGCTATGAATAAGTGAGGAGTGTGGATTTCATATGTGCACCGTTTAGAAAAATACAGTATTGTTTTATTAACAGAAAGGTCGTGTGAGTTATTTCAAATAGTACAATAATTACAATAACTGAAGCCCACCTGTGTACTTTGGAAAATTACGAAGATCCGATAAGTTTAATAGGAACACGGTCAAGACTTCAAAGATGAACGCGGCGACCAAACGTAGTATTATAAAGAATGGTAAGCACAAATCTACAGCGGAGAAAGAAACTACTCCGCCCTGCAAAATAATATGAACTAATACGGACTTATTTCCAGGCATAGCTCAGCTTATTGTGCTTGTCATTCACGCCGAAAAATTAATCTCATTAATTCAATACATTTTAAAAAGCCACGCATTTTATTATCATCTATTCCATTATTTTATTATACTATACCATGCATATGATAGCTCATCACAGCTAAGGTAAATACTGCATGCAGAGGTGTAAACTTGGTTCACCAGCTTGCGTCCACTGTAAACTCTAGCGACCTTGCGTAATCTTTTGCTCAACTTGTCACAAAACTAACCATCCTCCGTAGACTTGATTGTCATCGTAAATAGTACCGAACTCTGAACCGGAATTGGACGAGTTATCGTAGTAATAACCAACATCATAACGTAATTGTAAGAATAATTTTGTAAATAAACTTCTAGTTAAATTTTAATATTGTTATATTTAGGATTAGTGAAATTTAAGAGGACAAGATGCATCATTTTCACAACTGTCTTAACATTGTCACATTGTAAACTGTGTTTGCAACGCTAAACAAATGTCATTACAGCATACACAGTTGTGTCCTCAGTCATAGAATAAGCAATCACCATCTCACATCTTGCAAATTTATTATTAATACCCCCCCCCCCCCCCCCCTCTATGAACCAGGGAACCTGCCGTTGGTGGGGAGGCTTGCGTGCCTCAGCGATACGGATGGCCGTACCGTAGGTGCAACCACAATGGGGTGGTATCTGTGGAGAGGCCAGACAAACGTGTGGTTCCTGAAGAGGGGCAGCAGGCTTTTCGGTAGTTGCAGGGGCAACAGTCTGGATGATTGACTGATCTGGCCTTGTAACACTAACTAAAATGGCCTTGCTGTGCTGGTACTGCGAATGGCTGAAAGCAAGGGGAAACTACAGCCGTAATTTTTCCCCAGGGCATGCAGCTTTACTGTATGGTTAAATGATGATGGTGTCCTCTTGCGTAAAATATTCCGGAGGTAAAATAGTCCCCCATTCGGATCTCCGGGCTGGGACTCCTCAGGAGGACGTCGTTATCAGGAGTAAGAAAACTAGCGTTCTACGAATCGGAGCGTGGAATGTCAGATCTCTTAATAGGGCAGGTAGGTTAGAAAATTGGAAAAGGGAAATGGACAGGTTAAAGTTAGATGTAGTAAGAATTAGTGAAGTTCGGTGGCAGGAGGAACAAGACTTTTGGTCAGGTGAATACAGGGTTATAAATACAAAATCAAATAGGGGTAATGCAGGAGTAGGTTTAATAATGATTAAAAAAATTGGCGTGCGGATAAGCTACTACAAACAGCATAGTGAACGCATTATTGTGGCCAAGATAGACACGAAGCCCACGCCTACCGCAGTAGTACAAGTTTATATGCCAACTAGCTCTGCAGATGATGAAGAAATTAATGAAATGTATGATGAGATAAAAGAAATTATTCAGGTAGTGAAGGGAGACGAAAATTTAATAGTCATGGGTGACTGGAATTCGAGAGTAGGAAAAGGGAGAGAAGGAAACATGGTAGGTGAATATGGATTGGGGCTAAGAAATGAAAGAGGAAGCCGTCTGGTAGAATTTTGCACAGACCATAACTTAATCATAGCTAACACTTGGTTAAAGAATCATCAAAGAAGGTTGTATACATGGAAGAACCCTGGAGACACTAAAAGGTATCAGATAGATTATATAATGGTAAGACAGAGATTTAGGAACCAGGTTTTAAATTGTAAGACATTTCCAGCGGCAGATGTGGACTCTGACCACGATCTATTGGTTATGAACTGTAGATTAAAACTGAAGAAACTGCAAAAAGGTGGGAATTTAAGGAGATGGGACCTGAAAAAAACCAGAGGTTGTACAGAGTTTCAGGGAAAGCATAAGGGAACAATTGACATGAATGGGGGAAAGAAATACAGTAGAAGAGGAATGGGTAGCTTTGAGGGATGAAGTAGTGAAGGCAGCAGAGGATCAAGTAGGTAGAAAGACGAGGGCTAGTAGAAATCCTTGGGTAACAGAAGAAATATTGATTTTAGTTGATGAAAGGAGAAAATATAAAAACGCAGTAAATGAAGCAGGCAAAAAGGAATACAAACGTCTAAGAAATGAGATCGACAGGAAGTGCAAAATGGCTAAGCAGGGATGGCGAGAGTACAAATGTAAGGATATAGAGGCATATCTAACTAGGGGTAAGATAGACACTGCCTACAGGAAATTTAAAGAGACCTTTAGAGAAAAGAGAGCCACTTGTATGAATATCAATAGCTCAGATGGAAACCCAGTTCTAAGCAAAGAAGGGAAAGCAGAAAGGTGGAAGGAGTGTATAGAGTGTCTATACAAGGGTGATGTACTTGAGGACAATGTTATGGAAATGGAAGAGGATGCAGATGAAGATGAAATGGGAGATACGATACTGCGTGAAGAGTTTGACAGAGCTCTGAATGACCTGAGTTGAAACAAGGCCCCGGGAGTAGACAACATACCATTGAAACTACTGACGGCCTTGCGAGAGCCAGTCCTGACAAAACTCTACCATCTGGTGAGCAAGATGTATGAGACAGGCGAAATACCCTCCGACTTCAAGAAGAATATAATAATTCCAATTCCGAAGAAAGCAGGTGTTGACAGATGTGAAAGTTACCGAACTATCAGTTTAATAAGTCACAGCTGCAAAATACTAACACGAATTCTTTACAGACGAATGGAAAAAGTGGTAGAAGCCGACCTCGGGGAAGATCAGTTTGGATTCCGTAGAAATGTTGGAACACGTGAGACAATACTGATCGTACGACTTATCTTAGAAAACAGATTACGGAAAGGCAAACCTACATTTCTAGCATTTGTAGACTTAGAAAAAGCTTTTGACATTGTTGACTGGAATACTTTCTATCATATTCTAAATGTGGCAGGGTAAAATACAGGGAGCTAAAGGCTATTTACAATTTGTACAGAGACCAGATGGCTGTTATAAGATTCGAGGGGCATGAAGGGGAAGCAGCGGTTGGGAAGGGAGTGAGACGGGGTTGCAGCCTCTCCCCGATGTTATTCAATCTGTATATTGAGCAAGCAGTAAAGGAAACCAAAGAATAATATGGAGTAGGTATTAAAATCAATGGAGAAGAAATAAAAACTTTGAGGTTCGCCGATGACATTGTAATTCTGTCAGAGACAGCAAAGGACTTGGAAGAGCAGTTTGAACGGAATGTACAGTGTTTTGAAAGGAGGGTATAAGATGAACATCAACAAAAGCAAAACGAGGAAAATGGAATGTTGTCAAATTAAGTCGAGTGATGCTGAGGGAATTAGATTAGGAAATGAGACACTTAAAGTAGTAAAGGAGTTTTGCTATTTGGGGAGCAAAATAACTCATGGTGGTCGAAGTAGAGAGGATATTAAATGTAGACTGGCAATGGCAAGGAAAGCGTTTCTGAAGAAGAGAAATTTGTTAACATCGAGTGTAGATTTAAGTGTCAGGAAGTCGTTTGTGAAAGTATTTGTATGGAGTGTAGCCATGTTTGGAAGTGAAACATGGACGATAAATAGTTTGGACAAGAAGAGAATAGAAGCTTTCCAAATGTGGTGCTACAGAAGAATGCTGAAGATTAGATGAGTAGATCACATAACTAATGAGGAGGTATTGAACAGAATTGGGGAGAAGAGGAGTTTGTGGTACGACTTGACAAGGAGAAGGGATCGGTTAGTAGGACATGTTCTGAGGCATCAAGGGATCACAAATTTAGCATTGGAGGGCAGCATGGAGGGTAAAAATCGTACAGGGACACCAAGAGATGAATACACTAGGCAGATTCAGAAGGGTGTAGGTTGCAGTAAGTACTGGGAGATGAAGAAGCTTGCACAGGATAGAGTAGCATGGAGATCTGCAACAAACCACTCTCAGGACTGAAGACCACAGCAACAATTATTAAAACCAAAATTACGTGTGTCCAGTTTTACCAAAAAATACAACAATAAAGTGTTGTTTTTCAGTACTAATTAATTAAATAATGCTGATTTGTGCGGAAAATATTTTACCCCTTATAGACGAATGGCGCCTTTAAAAACTGACCTCACTTTTTATGTTTTCAACCAATCGTATTCTTACCATTAGTTATCGATTAATCATAATGGCGCTAATCTTACTTAATTAAACTAATAACTACTAGTAAAAAAATCTCAGTAACATGAAGGAAGTATTACTTAAAATTATGAAGATATGACCCTTACCAATTGTTTTGTGTCGCCGAAATTGTAGACTCTAGATACACAAGCCTGTGACGGTTCCAATTCTGTAGCGCAAGCTTCATCTTCCTTACGAGAATTTTTAGCCGCCGGCCGCGGCGGTCTCGCGGTTCTAGGCGCGCAGTCCGGAACCGCGCGACTGCTACGGTCGCAGGTTCGAATCCTGCCGCGGGCATGGATGTGTGTGATGTCCTTAGGTTAGTTAGGTTTAAGTAGTTCTATGTTCTAGGGGACTGATGACCACAGCTGTTAAGTCCCATAGTGCTCAGAGCCATTTGAACCATTTAGTTTTTAGCCCTATGCTCAGGTTTTCCAAAATAATCCGTTGGCTTGCGATTCATTGCAGCAACGTCTTTAATCACTCACTACTATCTACTATCCAAACGAATGAAGCACCTAGAACCGCTTGGACACAGCGGCCGGCAGAAATGGTTGTCGGAAGGACTGATCTGGATATAGGAAAATCAAAATAACCTTCGTTGAAATTAAACTCAAGGGTGGTGACATCAAGAGTGCAACGATAATTCCACTATTAAATCTATCTTAAGCGATTTAGGGATATCACGGAGAACCTACATCAGGTTGGCCAGATGCAGATATGAACAAGCAAACTGGTAACAACAGAAACACACATTAACTTCCCTCTACGTGCTGGCATTTTATCGTTGGAACCAATTTAAAGCTTATATGTATGTAGATTAGGCAGCAACCCCTTCATGAGGGTCACGCCTTTTGATATTGTTTTTATCGCAACTGTTTGCCCTAGTGAAATCAAAGTCCAACTGCTCCATCGTACACTAAAAAAGATCGATTTTGGCATGATATTTGTCAAGGAAATCTAGACCAAAAATTGCTGAGTACTCTTCACCTCCATATGCTAATACTTCCATATACTCTTGGAAGTCACTTGTTCCGAAACTGAAATTGATCTATGCTGTACCTAATGACTCTACCTTATTATCACCCATCCACGCACCCTAAAACGTGGGGAATCCAGTCTTCTCCTTCCTATAAAATGTTGACTCACAACTGACGCATACGCAACTGTATCCACTGAATGTTTAAATTCCTTGACTTTTACGCAGCCTGAGAAGCAGCATTCGTTCGAGCATCCGTTTGTGCAATGTTACGTCATATTGGTAGTTCTTTCCGATGGGCGAATCACTTCCGTTCGCCCTTTTCTAGCAATATCTACAATCCGGTGCCCTCTGTCCTACTCGGCCACACTTATAGCACTGACGTTGCTCACACTACTTCCGTATGTGCCATTTACGTCTGCATCTACAGTAGTTTACCTACGAAGAAATAACACACTGGTCTGTACATGTTTTAGTTGCAGTGTCGCCGGCCGGTGTGGCCGAGCGTTTCTAGGCGCCTCAGTCTGGAACTGCGTGACCGCTACGTTCGCAAGTTCGAGTCCTGCCTCGGGCATGGATGTGTGTGATGTCCTTAGGTTAGTTAGGTTTAAGTAGTTCTAAGTTCTTGGGGACTGATGAGCTCAGCTGTTAATTCCCATAGTGCTCAGAGCCATTTTAACCATTATTGGAAATTGCAATGTTGATTTCTTCCAGCTGCGTTGCGACCCTAAGAGCCGCAACTAAATCCCCTGGATATTACTTTCTCACTCTATGTGACATCTCTGGACGAATAGCACTTAAGAAAAGTCTAAATACCTGTTTTCAGCTTCCTGCTGCAATACTGTCGGCCTAACCACTGTGTGTCAACTGGTGTACTTGAGCATTGACCCTATCTAGAAAGCTTTCCATGTACATTTCATGTTTCTGCGTCAAGGTATTTAGGAAACTTGTGCCATTCTGTGACAACGTTGTATTAACCCATCAAAAAGTTGCTGACATCTTCCCACTTTTCCCAGGACTACTTGGTACAACACATTTGTATTCGCTTCGCCTGTTATCATTAATTAGCTGAGTAGTCCCGTCTGACCATCTATTCATTGTGGCTTCATGAGACCACGATTGTAGCTGGTGAACCATTGCCTGTAGTGCGGCTGTTTCCCTATGTAACTTTTCCTTTTCTTCTTGCTGTTGTGAATTTATCCCTGATAATATTTGCACCTCTTTCGTAACAGTCACACCCATGGTAACAGAAAATGGGTCTAGCATTTTTCGTAACTTACTACTGTCGTTTACAAAAACAAAACAAGAATAAAAATAGAAAAAAATTATATCTCAGTACATCAATACTAACCACATTTTCCAGCTTACAATTGCCCAACGAGATTCAGAACAAACCTGTGCCACATGCCTAAATCTTCTACAAGTGTCACACATAAACAACAAAGCCATTGTACATAGTAACTCATGCCGAGAATGGTTACAGCACTTACACAAAAATTGTATTAAATAAGTTTTCCTAAAATGGCCTCTAAACAATGACATTCCTATGGCTCCTCCCCTTTAACAAATGACACCTTAAGGGTGCTCCTGATACTCCTATTATTTAACGTAGCCCATAGTAACACAACACACTCCAAAGAAGGTCTTCAATGATGCCTCCTGTTCAGCTTTACCTGGTAATTATTGCTAACTTATCCAGCTTTGATTCCCTTTGTAGTGGTTCCATACATTTCTGTTAGATCTCACTACTCACTTTCGACAAAAGTGAACGGGGAAATTAATTAGCACACTGTTAATTACACCAAAATTTCCTTGCTATATCTGTTATTTTTATTGTTGTTATTATGCAGTGATCACGCACTGTGCGTATTGTAATGATTGCTTCTTCCGTTATTATTATTATTATTATTACAGTTTTCTTCATCTTCTTCGTTTCGTGTTGGTCATGTGCATACCACGGTATTTGAACTATACTTTCGCTTTTTCATTGCACCTAGCCTAAACTGAAGCCCAGTATTTGTTTACTGCGCTGTTTCTTCCTCGCTTCGATCCACGTTTTTGCAGGTTTTATTTTTGTTTATTATTATTATTATTATTATTATTATTATTGTTAGTAGTAGTAGTAGTGGTACCAGTAGTAATAGTAGTAGTACTAGTAGTACACGTGTTGTAATATTATCTAACTATCGCTGCCTGGTTAGAGGGGCTTGCAGGTGCTAATCTTGCCAGACGAAATAAATACAGATTCAAGGCCAGAATCTATGTGGAGGTATACCTCGGGTAAAAGACATTGACTACTTTAACTGTCACTTATAGTACTCCATTAGAGGGACTGTTTACTGAACAAATGAAAACAGACAGAAGACATCCACCATATGACACGACGACTGCAAATAATACATTTGGCGGAACTAAAATGGCTAACTTGGCGATCATATTGCTGTAGCTATGATGGTCGGCAAACTTCTTAAGACACTGGTCGTGAACCTTGATGAAACGGTTGCGAGTTACACGATAGTAAGATTTAACGTCCTGTGGAAGACGTATGTGCTGCTCTGTGAAAGGAATGGCACAGGAGTGGAATTGTTTCGGGCCGCGACGAAGCTGTCATAAGACTGATGACGGAAACTGCGTCATCCAGATGGAGATTTGGACTGTACTCTCGCCCAACGCGAATCAAGTGCGACATCGACAGCACCATCTAACTCTGCTGCATTTTCAGCAATCCCAGCCATTTAATGATTGTCCCGCTACATGTGCTTTGTGGGGAGCCACACATATCTGTCACAATAGAACTCTGTGATGCACTTACTTAGAAATTTTTCTGATAAGCTCTCGTTTATCTGAAAACCATAACGCTTTAACAATATGGAATGGTAAACCACTGGTAATAAGCAGAATGTGTCAAATTTACATCAATCACAAGTTCCGAATGTGAAAGTTTGTGACTTGGACCTCACTTACTCCCAACCCCTACCGCTACCTACAAATAATGAGAGACTTGTAATCCGTCTCACTTTCGCATCTGATTTCCTCTTACCACAAGTCTATTATGTCAACTCACTAAGATCCCAAGGCTGCTCAAACATGTGAACCGGCCATTCAGCTACTTTTCAGCTCCGATCCCTGAAAACCATTACTTGCTTCTGCTCCTCTTTCAACTAACGATAAATTCGTTTCATCAATAAATTCTCCGTAGTTTAGCGTTGGGCATTTTTAATTAACTCTCTCTCCTGGATCATGAAATAATCACTGAGACGTAATCATGCTTTTAACTGTGAGCTCTACACCCTATCTCAATCCAAATTAGGGAAGTAATTAAGTTAAACTCTTATTCCTGTTGTAATATATGATACAAACAAATACTCCCCCTCTTCTTTATATCCCACACTATTCATCATGTAATATCCTCTCCAATAAGCTCCGATACAAGTTTTATATCTGCAGCAACGATGAGCCACGTTGAGCCCACCACCAGCATCAACATCACAATTAACTAGAGAAATGCACATAACCTAGATCATTTGCATCACGTCATACTTATTATTAATGTTTTAACGTCTTGAAATTTATTTAATACGAATTTCACTTGTAAATCAGAGGCCACTAAGATGGCAACACACTTGCTGCCTGCGTTCCTCCAACCAAAAGAGTGTAAATAACAACTGTAAAAGTTATATGTTCGTAAATATTGTAAAATGTGGAAACTTAGTATTGTGATCTTATATCAGTAACTGTGATGAAATGTAACAGTGACTTAATAACAGAATCATGGGAAAAATAACAACAATGCTCTACTTTATTTCTCTAGATGTCATACATAATCTTATTAACGTAGGGTGTTCCACAATTTTCATTTCAAATTTCTAGGATTTTTAGAGGTGACTTAGTAGATGAAGTTTTGACAAGGAGCTCTTGTCCGTTAAAGTACCGTTGGGATGTGAAATAAGTTTTAAGATCGGATCACTTTCAATTCTCTCGCTTCCTTGTAAGCAGACAGCGAAACAACGAGCTCTGATCCCACGGCATGAGTAATATTTCGACAATTCGCCGTCGGATTCTCCTCTGCATGATAAAGGAGGTCGACTTCAAAGTCGAGAACGCGGCGCGTCTGTGGAGCACGCAGTCAGCTCTCGTAGTAGCGAACCTACCAGTTTCCCGAAGTTGTTGATGTTGTTAGACGCAATTTGTGACATCACAGTTACAACAGGGACCGACGACGGCGCCGTCTTTTCAGTTTGTGTGCGTAGAGTGAAGTGCTAGATTTAAAAGTGAACCGAACTTCAACCTTATTTTACATCCAAACGCCACGTAGTCAGACTTAGGTTCCCCATCAGAACTTGATCTAATGAGGCTCCACTACAGCTCCTAGAAGCCTATCGCATGTATTGTGGAGTATCCTCTACACTGAGTTGCAGTTACTGCAAACTAATGCATTTATTTAGTCAATTATAAATTAACGAACATTTAATTATAGCATCTAACTGTTACCCACAGATCCGCAGAACTGACCAGTACAGACACACTTCCTACATTACTGTAGGAGCTGATGTTCTGTGCGGCTCCATCTAGATATGTACAGCAGTTCAGCGAGACGATGTGTTTCTCACGTGTGTGTGTGAACGCGCACATTCGGTGCTTTGTGCAGGCAGTGCGGCTGCGTGAGCACTCAGAGCGGGCTGCCTGTGCCGTAACCGTAATTCAATGGCGTGTGTCACAATGAAAGCGGCGCAGCTGCGGCCAGACCATTGGCACCGCACATCCAGCGCTTATACGGGCACGTTAGAGAGGCGGTCCACTGCCGCTGCTAATTGCCACACTGCAGCCGCGACAAAGAGCCGTAGCCGGCAGACCAGCGGCCAGTGCGTGCGATCACTCGAGTGCTGCTCGCCCCATCTGGATGACGGCCGATGACACTCGCTTAGGCCGCAGCTCAAACACGGCGTGACATGCCAGGGCCTGCGTGGCGGAGGTGGTCAGAGCTCTCTCTCGAGCGATATGCAATTGTTTGTAAGACAATCGTATGCCTACACAATACAGTGGACACTCTCACATACACACTGCAATATCTCACAATACTCTGTCTCTTGAACAAAGCCGGCCGGAGTGGCCGAGCGGTTATAGACGCTACATTATGGAACCGCTCGACCGCTGTGGTCGCAGGTTCGAATCCTGCCTCCGGCATGGATGTGTGTGATGTCCTTAGGTTAGTTAGGTTTCAGTAGTTCTAAATTCTAGGCGACTGATGACCTCAGAAGTTAAGTCCCATAGTGCGCAGAGCCATTTTTTTCTTGAACAAAGGTCACTGGGCGGTTGTCCTACAAGGATTAGACATTTCCTATGAAACGGGACATCCTCCTCTAGCATTATTTGTACTCAACAACAATTGTCGATGCCAGTATTATTTTTCGAATTTTGGACAGGTCAATATTATCTCAGTTGCTTTTCTGAAAACTTTCACATAATTTCATACACAGTGTGCTTTATTTCAAGCTAAAATCTATGGAAAGGAATTATGTAACGAGAGCTAGTAGGAACTGATTTGTTAAGAAAAATTGTAAATCAATCAAATCGGCGATCGAGGACCCTGTAGATAATGCGCCGAGCTCACAGTGCTCCTCCAGAGACGGCGATCTTGAGCACTTTGGATCCAGTTGTCACCGACTCCCAGTTGGCAAAGGCCTTTCTGTAGCTCATCCTCCCATAGCTTCCTGGGTCTCCCGATTGGACGACTACCATCAGGTCTTCCCATAAGTACGGCTTTTGCCCGAGAGGTGTCTGGTCTCCTAGCAATGTGGACTGCCAAACATATTCTCCGCGCTTTCAGCTTTTGAACGATGTTCGGTTGCCTCATCAGCTCATACAGTTCTTGGTTTTCTTCTACTACGTCTCCACGAGTTCCCTTCCTGGACAGGTCCAAAGATCCTTCTCATAACTTTTCTTTCGAAGACCAACCAGTTTTCTTCATCTTTCTTTGTTCTGCTTAGGTTTTCTGTCCCATACAACAATACTGGCACTATCACAGCATTGTATGCTTTAACTTTGGTCTTAATTGACAGATTCTTGGATGACATTATCTGCGTTAGACTGAAATAAGTTTTAGACCAGTTCACAATACGTTGGTTTATTTCCTGTTTTAAATTAATTTGCCTGTTGAACCATGTACCAAGATATTTAAAGTTTTCCACTTTAGCAAATTTCCTTATCCCTACCGGTAATGGGATGTAATTAGGGTCTTCTCTTGATACCTCCATTACCTCGGTATTTTCTGCATTAATTCGTTACCTGATCTTAGTTGCATTTTGCGCTTGGTCCTCTACAGTTTCTGCCACCTCTTCCTCTGATTCTGCTAGAACTGCGATGTCGTCTGCATAACCCAACAAATCTGTCGCAGCATTTAGCGTCACCCCTTTGTTTTCTCTTTTCATTTCTCGGATTGCTGTCTCTAGGACCGGATTAAATAACAGTGGTGAAATAACATCACCTTTTCTCACACCCATTCTGATATGGAATTCCTCGGTCAGCTCCACTTGGTATTTAACTTTGGCTATTGTCTCCGCTGTTCGCACCTTGACCACATTTATTAACTTCGCTGGTATACCTAGCTCTCTCAGAATGTTCTACATACTTAAACTGTGGATACTGTCATAAGCCTTTGAGAGGTCCACGAACGTCACGAGAAACCGATGCCTGAATTCCCAGCACTTTTCCCAGATTTGCCTCATGGTGAAAATTTGATCGATGGTCGATCGTCCTTCCTGGAAGCTTGCCTGGTACTCTCCTACGATATCTTTTGCTAATGGTTCAAGTTTTTCAAGTATAAATAAAGACAGAACTTTATAAGGTACACTTAGGAGAGAAATGCCAATGTAGTTGTTACGTTTCCTATTACTGTTCTTTTTATGCAGTGGGAGAATGACGGCTGATTTCCACTCTTCTGGAATTTCCTCTTTTTCCCATATTTCCATATTTCTTTTATGAGATTGTATAGCTCTTCCTGAAGTGTTTTTCCTCCTGCCTTCAACATCTCTGCCGTCATCCTGTCCTCTCCTGCTGCCTTATTATTCTCTAGTTTCCACATTGGCCTTTCTACATCTTGTTGAGACACTTGAATGTTTGCAACTTCTCCTTCACCCTCTGTATTATTCTCATGTGGGAAGACACTGTCTGGGTCTTCAGCACTTAATAGCTCTTCAAAACATTCTCTCCACCTATTCAGAATTTTTTTCTTCTCTGTTAGCATATTTGGATCCTTATCATTAATAACTAAAGCTCCGTTTATGTGACCATTCCTCACATGTTTCAACATCTGAAACATTTTCCTGCTGTCTGATATTGAATTTCCCTTTTCGATTTCATCAGTAATATTGTTATTGGACTTTATTTATTTTTGCTGTTCTCAGAATCCTATTTGTAAACCCTTTCGAATATAGTTATTTCCGCAGAGTCGAAGCTTGCCTCTGATGTGATTTTGTGTAATAGGTGCGAACAGTGTTATTTAGGCATTGTTAACGTGAAAAATCAAATACAGTATGATATACTAAAATGCGAGAAAATCAGTGGAAAATATATTTACGGATAAAATTCTGCAAGAACAATCTTCCAATTTATTTAGTTCAAACCAGTCGTGAGGACATGATGTTAGATTTTCAGTTTCAAGACTCAGACCCCTAGACAAGAAGAACTGGAGCCATCTTAACATGAGAAGCTAAGTAAACTTTAAAGTTTATTGTAATCTTCACTTCTCTCAAATCTTCATAAGAGACTTTGCATATTTATCACTTGTACTGGGCATTATTTAATGTGGAGAATACATGGAAGAAGGAAGGAGGGAGAAGATTACAGATGGCAACATAAATAAACTCTGATAATATATCCAACATTTATAAAATAATTTTTTTGCCTAATCGGAAATACCAATTAAAGAATTAAAACAAATTTTAGAGAAAATTAACATAAACATTTACCTCAACGACGAAGATGGAATTTTGTCTAAGTATGTTCCTTGTTGGTGAGCCTGATCCTTGTTATGGTTTCTTTGAAACTGTCACACAGAATTAGATCCAAACAGGTGAAAATTCTGGGATCTGTCAAAGACGGCTTTGAGCTGCACAACGCAGGTGTGTATAGGACTCCGTATGAGAGTTAGTCGAAATAGGACTGTGTGAGGCCCTTGCTAATCGGGATGGCCGTTTCCTGTTAGATACCGTACAGATACCTACCATATAAAAACTTCGTTCTCTGCATAGGTGATTTCGTGCGCTATTTTACCACCTGAAGCCGATCGACCTTATACCGATGCTTTCTGAAGCACTCAGTGCAGCGTACTGACTTTTAGCAGAAGGTAATGCGCTCAAGTAACGCATGCACAGCAACAGTTCAGTACAAGACGCATGTGCCGCTGCGGTTTAAATAAGGGAGTTCAGGATAGTTTCATCAGTATGCACCTGAAGGTGGTCCGAACACATGAACACTCCATGTAGGAATATCAACAATGTAGGAAAAAATAGATTTCTATTTACTGTAAAGAAGACACGTCAAGTTGCAGACAGGCGCGATTGAAAGATACTAAAATACTAATAGCTGTAAATGATGAATGCATGGAATATGGGATGAGAATTAATACATCAAAAACGAAGAGCATGGTGATCGGCAAAGAAAGGAGATTGGGACATATTAAGATAGGTCAAGTTGCTATTAGCGAAGTAAGAGCATTTAAACATCTCGAATGTACGGCTGCTGAAGATCTGAGATGCCATCAGGAAGCGAAAACTCGCAAACAAAAAATGGTTCAAATGGCTCTGAGCACTATGGGACTTAACATCTATGGTCATCAGTCCCCTAGAACTTAGAACTAATTAAACCTAACTAACCTAAGGACAGCACATAACACCCAGCCATCACGAGGCAGAGAAAACCCCTGACCCCGCCGGGAATCGAACCCGGGAACCTGGGCGTGGGAAGCGAGAACGCTACCGCACGACCACGAGATGCGGGCTATAAAGAAGGAGGCATTCAATAGAAAGAGGAGGCGATTATATGGCACACTAGATAAATGTCTTACGAAAAGACTCGACAAATGTTTTGTCTCGAGTGTGGCACCGTATGGGGCAGAAATATGACCACTGAGGCGAGAGTATGAGGAAAGACTGAAAGCATTTTAGATGTGAATGTTTTGTCTGCAGTGTGGCACCACAAGGGGCAGAAATATGACCACTGAGACGAGAGTATGAGGAAAGGCTAAAAGCATTTTAGATGTAGAAATGAAGGAGCATGGACTGGATAAGCACGATGCAAAGGGTAAGTAACGAAAGAGTTAGAAAGTGTTGGTGCTAGGAGAAGGCTGCTGCAGATTATAAGAGGAAAGGTGAATAACTGGATGGGACACTGGATGACAGGGGAGTGCCTGCTAATAGATACTTTGGAAGTTAGAGTTCCTGGGAGGAGATCGAGAGGAAGGAGGAGATACAAGGTGATAGTCGACGTAAAGGGAAATGGAAATTACGCCGACCTGAAGAGGAGACAGACGATAGGACAGCTACCACGTGAAACCTGCCTTTGTGCAGAACACTGATGATGATGAGATTTTCACTCTGCAGCGGAGTGTGCGCTGATATGAAACTTCCTGGCAGATTAAAACTGTGTGCCCGACCGAGACTCGAACTCGGGACGTTTGCCTTTCGCGGGCGAGTGCTTTACCATCTTTTTTTTTCCTTTTACTTATTTATTTCTTTAATTTTTATAACATTTTTTTTTGTATTATAGATTTATTTTTGTTTCATTACAAAGAAAGATCCTACAACTGCCGTAGCCGAGCGTCCGAGTCGTCTTCTCGTCTGTTGGGAGGGGTTCCCCCCTATTCCGTCCGTAGAGGATCAATACGCTCCAGGATTCTTCTTCATTTTCAGCGTCTCACACCCGGAACGCCCCAGTGAGCAGGAGGATCCGCAAATAATGAACCTAAATAGTTTGCGAAACGAGTTCTGTACTTCGGGTGGCGGCTGAAAGCTGCATGTGTCGTCATCAATAGGGACCAAAAGTCGAGTGTGCCTTTGGGAGCATCGCAAAATATGTAGTAAACGGCCATGCCTATTAGCCAGTTAACGGCGTTCGTTCTGGTTGATGGAAAGTATACGACGTCGGGGCGCAATACGTCATCAGGGGAGATAGACTCCGGCAATCGCCGCAAGAGTAATGCCAGCATGCGCTGCGTCAGTAGCCAGCACTCGCTGGTCGCGGCACACGTCAGACGGTGTGCATCCGAGTCAGCGACTGAGCATGTCGGACACAAGGGGTCGTCCGTCAGATGTATGGAATGTAACCTCTGACGAGTAGCGAACTTCCCATTCACAACTACGTACCACAATGAACGCACCGTCGTAGGTAGAAAAGGCGTGTGTACCGCTCGCCACACCGTGTTCCAGGCAACTTCAGGGTGTCTGTGGGTGACCGTATTTACAGGTTGCCGCTGCTGATAGAGGCGATAATAGTCTTTTGTGCTGGGCTTCCGTGTCGTCGGAAGTTCTGAACGTAAGTAGCTGAAGTCAATAAAGAAGTCTCTGATGTGGGTGAGTGCCGGTGAAATGTGTCCTACAGAAACCGGCGGATGCAGAGAGTGTGGTGCCACTTCCGCTATCAGGGAGCCCGTCAGAGTGGCGTGGGCAGAGGTCCACGTGCGACGCATAGTGTTGAGATAAAGCGATCGCGCACGGTTATATACGTGAATTAAACCGATACCGTCCGCCCGCTGCGGCAGTGTCAGGGTGGCGTATCGGACTTTAAAAACCAGACCGGTGCTTACGAAATGTCCATATGCTGCTTGAAATCTGTCGGCCATCGTAGCTGTCAAGGGAAGGATATGCGCAAAATAGTTCAGTTTTGAGACAAGATAGGTGTTGACATAACGTGTTCTGAGGAGCATATCCAAGCGACGCAGTTTGTTGTCCTGCAGCAGAGCACGTGTCTGGTGTAGGAGCCGGCGGTACGTAGCCGCTGCCGTGCGGCGGACATTGCTATAGAATTGCACTCCTAAACACTTGAGTACGGGCACCTTGTCAAAGGGCACCGCCGTTGTGTGGGAAATCCCCCCTCCGACATCCATGTATTTTGTCTTCTTCACGTTGATGACGCTCCCAGCGACCGCCCCGTTCTGGCGTAGCCACTGTAGCGCCATATGCATTTCATCCTCTGATCTGGCCAGGAACACCACGTCATCGGCGAATGCACCACAACAAAAGGTCACGTCCCGCAAGGAGATACCAGTTAATCGCTGCCGTAGACCATGTAAAGCTGGTTCAAGTGCTGCAGCAAATAATATGCCCGACAGGGGGCACCCTTGTCGCACTGACCGTCCAACAACAATGTGACCAGACTGATAACCGTTGACCATCATGCGGGAGCGCGCTCCGTGGACCAGTCGAAGGACCACCTGTGCAGACTCCGGAGAGAGGCCCATGCGATGCAAAACTGCGCGTAAGAAGCCGTGATCGACGCGGTCGAATGCGTGGTCAAAATCTACGGCGACAAGGGCGCCTCGTATTTTGCAGGCCGCCGTCAAGGCAATTACGTCGCGGTATGCTCCTAACGCCGTATGAATGTTGCTGACACCACCTAAACATGTCTGATCGGTGTGGATGGCTTTCCCGATAGCGGTGTGGAGACGCGCGCGGAGGATACGGGCGAAGATCTTGTAGTCGTTGTTGAGGAGTGTGAGTGGGCGAAAATCCTGCCACCTACAACCACCATTCGGTTTCGGAACTGGGATCAAGATGCCTTCTGTGAATTCTGTGGGGACAGTGAAATCAGGGCGGATCAGGTCTTGAAACATTTGGAGCCACTTGTCACCCATAAGGTGGTAAAAAGTGCGGTAGAATTCCAGGGGTAAACCGTCCGGTCCAGGCGACTTGTTCGGTGCACCGCGTGCCAAGGCCGATGTCAGCTCGTCGGGTGTAATGGGCAACAGCAGACTATCATCAGGTGCCACGTCCTGAGGGGCGGGAAAATCGTGCAACAGCCCGTCATAATCACGTACATTTCGCGGATCTTCCATGTACAAGGTCCCATAGTGTCTGGCGAACGTGTGCGCGATGTCCGTTTGTGTCACTGCGCGCCCGCCGTCCTCAGTGTTTACCGCCGTAATGAGCTGACGTTTGCGGTGGCGCCTCTCGCGCACAATGTGATACACTGACGCTGTTTCGTTGGGGATACAGTCTTGCACTCGCGCACGGATGCGGACACCGTCTAGCTGCTCTGTCCTGATGCGAAGTAGACGAGCTTTGATGCGTTGTACGGACATCTGACGTTCGGGAGACGGCGGTTGCGTCGCCAGCTCACGTAACGCTGTATAGTAAAATTCCGATGTTGCCCTTTGCCAGTTCGATCTGTCACGCCCGTAGGCCATCAAGGTCTTTCGGAGGGCAGGTTTGACACATCCCAGCCACCACAGCAACGTGGAAGCATACATAGGCAGGCGCCTGATACATCGACGCCACTTGTCAGTGACTGCTCGCCGACACGCTTCCTCGCGAAGGAGGGAGACGTTCAGCGTCCACGGGCCCCTGCTGCGTCTTGTGAGTTGTCGGGGCAAGGTGACAGTGCAGATGTACGCGAGATGGTCCGTGAAGGCCGTCGGCCAGAGTTCTGCATCACGGGTTGCTGTGCGGAGGGCACGCGAGACGTATATCCGGTCCAGACGACTGGCAGAATGGCTGGTAAAGTGCGTATATCCACTCTGGGTCCCATGATACAAGAGCCATGTGTCGTGGAGCGCGAGGTCACGTATCAATGCTTGTAGAGCGGGGCATGGGACGTAATGCGGTATCTGGTCCTCGGGCCGCAGAACACTGTTAAAATCGCCGCCCACTATGTAATGGTCCATATTTCCTTGCAAAAGTGGGGCCAACTCCTCCGAATAGAAGACATGCCTGTCACCACGGTGCGAATTACCGGAGGGAGCGTAGACGTTAAAGAGGCGCACTGCGCCAAGTGTCGCGTCTATGCCATCTCGGAGAAGTATGGCCGTTCCTCCTGCGCCATCACCTACGGGTAGGTTGTACGTGGTGTAGCCATATAGGTCTAAACACAGCTCGGGACGGACCTCCTGGAGAAGGGCAATGTCCAAGTCTGCCGCTCTGATCATGTCGTGTAACATGCGGGTCTTGACAGTTGAGTGGACACCATTTACGTTGACTGTTCCCACACGGTATGACTGAGACATATCAAGTGGCGGAGGCAGTGTGCCGGTGCAATCCCACAGTGATTTCACACATCACACACCACACAGCCATCCACCTGCATGCTGTGCATTACTGTGCCGTAGAAGTCCCTGACTGGCACAGCCCTCCGGGCTCATTGTCAGCCATGGGTTCTGGTGGAGATATCGATGTTTGCTGTGCATCATCTGCCTCCATATCGTCTGCCCAATCACCAAGAGACGATTGTGATGTCATTGGGGGCTGGACGCTTTCACAGGAGCCCACATTTTGGGAGTCGACGCAGTGCGCCTCGTTTTCTGGGCCACCAGATTTAGGAGAGGGTTCCTTGTCTTCAGGCACCTTCTGGTGAATGATGCCACTGGAGTCCGTTGCAATTGTGGGCGACTCAACGAAGTCGATGTCTTCCGCCGGCTTCACATTCCTGTCCTGTTCGTCAGCTGACAATCGCCTCTTCTTGTGTCGCTTGGGTGATTTTTGCTTTCGGGTCCGATATGCGACATCCACTGCAGGGCGGGGCTCGACACAGTCTCGGTCGCTAGGAACCCCTGTGTCTGATCCCGACAGTGACGGTGGCTGGTCGCCCACGACGCTGCGGTGGGCGGAGGCTGTAGGAACCTCTGCACCGTTGGGCTGCGGCGTCGTCGACGGCGCTGACTCTCCAACGGAGCTGGCAGCGGCTTGAGGAGGTAGCAGGTTTTGATCATCCATCACATCATGTCGTGCCGCCTCCACATATGTTAGCGGGAGAGAGGTCATAGTGGATCGTTGGGGAAGTTCATTGCGGGGCACCTGAACGAGGCGGCGCTGCAGACACTCAGTTCTAACATGGCCCTCCTGGCCGCAGCCCGAGCAGGTCCTCGGTTGTCCATCATATATAACAATTGCGCGGCAGCCACCAACGAAAACATACGATGGAACGTGCTTCTTAAGTTCTATGCGCACTTGTCGTACCCCGTTAAGGACAGGGTACGTTTCGAATGTGTTCCATTTCTCCTCTGTGTGGCTCAGAACTGTGCCGTATGGCCGCAGCGCATCAACGACTAGGTTGGCAGGGACTTCGAACGGTAGTTCAAATATGCGCACGGTACACACCCCCAGACCAGCATGGTCAACTCCTACCACGCTCACGTTACCGTCTGCGTGACAGAATCGAAAGCCGTTTGCAGATCGTTGGAGTAATCTGTCGCAGGCCGCTTCGTCAATCAGTTTGAGGTACACTGTGCTGGTTACAATAGACAGATGAATTCCTATCAGTTCTTGTGGTTCGATGTGCATGATGTCTCGTAGAAACCGTTCAATTTCATGGGCCTTCGGTCTCGTGTACGATGCGTTGAACGTTAGTTTGATTGTAGCTTTTCGATATGAGAACGCCATGTCGGGTCGGTACAGGTACTATACGGCAATATAACGACGCGACCGCGCGCTAGCGGGTAAACAACAACACCTGCGGAGCACTGCCCGGCGCGCCGAGCCCGTCCGCACGGTAACACGGCTGAAAGCCGACTGAGCTACAGAAGCACGACTGACGCCCAGTCCTCACAGCTTTACTTCTGCCAGTATCTCGTCTCCTACCTTCCAGACTGGTGATTTCACCTGCACGCTGCTATCCTCCCCTCTTCTTCATATCAGCACATTCCATATGAAGGGCTTATTTCAATAGTGCGATATGTCTACTTTTGTTCCTCATGAGATACAGAGTCTTAAAGTTAAATGAGCGCTGAAAAATCTGCAATTGAGATACCAGAAATATTCAAGTATATATACCACTACTGAAATAAGCCCTTCATATATTACTTTCTTCATCAATTCTATGCATAACCTGCTCATTTCTCAGCTTATCAGTCCATCTAATTTCAAACATTCTCCTGTAGCAGCACACCTCAGACGCTTCGATTATCTTAATTTCAGTCTTTTTCACTATCCACGAATCATTACCAATAATGCTGTCTTCAAAACGTATATCCTCATAAAATTCCTGCTTAGATTAAGGTCCATGTTTGAGACAAGAAACCCAATTTTGATGTTAAGTTTATCGGTTATCTCATTTCTGTTACTCCTCATTACTTGCGTCTTTCTTTGGTTTACTCTCAATCCATATTTTGTAATAATTAGTCTCTGCATTCCTTTCAGCACGTCCCGTGATTCTCGCTGAGGATAACAACGCGATCACCGAATGTTTTCATTGATATCTTTTCCTCACGGATTTTAATCCAACTCTTGAACCTTTCGTATATTTCCATCATTGCTTCTTCGGTGTGTGTCACGTTACAAATACGGTTAATGTGGCGTCAACAGGAACACGAACATCGGAGGAAGGCGCTGGGTTGCCTGAACCGCCCCAACACGCTGCTAAACCCAACATCAGCAACAGCAGTACACATCGGCACGAGCAGCACCACCAAAAGGAAACGCCGCGCCGCGCTCGTGTGACGTCACGCAGAGTGGGCCAGGGTTGGCGAGACGCTGCACTGACAGATCGAGACATACGCCCTGCAATCTTTCTCAAACAATTTTACAGAATCTACTCAGTAAAAAAATTTATTTCCATGTTACTTATAGCTTTATATGTCAGATTCATGGTGAAGTATACAACATTTTGTTAACGGTCATAGTTATTGTGATATTTCACATACATGCACAAAATTCGGAAACGTTTTAATGAAAAATAGGGGGCGCTATGAGTTTGGGTTTGCTTCATATTACACCTATATTGTTCTGTATGAAATATAGCTAATATTCTGATTTTTTCTTTAAACTTGGGAGGGGATCAATATCTGCATCCAGACTCGAGAAAATGGATTTTATGTAGCGCGTTCACTTCCGATCGGATGAAATGTTTACAATATATATCTAGTCTTGTAAGTCGTTCGAGACATCGAAAACAGCTTTGGGTAAATGATAGCACACGAGCTGGCCGCTGTGACCGAGCGCTTTTAGGCGCTTCAGTCTGGAACCGCGCTGCTGCTACGGTCGCAGGTTCCAATCCTGCCTTGGGCATGGATGTGTGTGATGTCCTTAGGTTGGTTAGGTTTAAGTAGTTCTAATTCTAAGGGACTGATGATCTCAGATGTAAAGTACCATAGTGCTTAGAGCCATTTGAACCATATGATAGAACACGAAGGTGAGAGTATTTTGCCGTATGGTTAACATACAGAACTTCTCTTCAGGTGGTGGTAATACAAGTCGCTGCTCCTATCGGACTGGAATATGCTACTGCAGCGTGGGCGGCGCCGCCACAACCTCTTTCGAGGCAGTCGAGGGCTGCGTACACCCAGCTCATGCAGTGATTTCTTAATCGTTCTCTGAGACTGGCACATCACTGTCTCCTAATAGAATTCCCAACAGTGCAACTGCAGCGAGACTAATGCTTTATCGAGATCTCTCTGCACACACACACTTTTCGCAGATGGAACAAGGGAAAGGGGTCGAAAGACAAGTACGTCCCACTACAAACTGCAAGATGGCTTCTAGACTGTAGATGTAGGTGTTGTAAGTAGGCTGTTTAGGTTTTCTTATTGGTAATGCCACGTAGCGCTCTGTATGAAAATCACTGGCTGTGCTGTGTGCAGTTTGTGGCTAATTTGCATTGTTGTCTGCCATTGTAGTGTTGGGCAGTTGGCTGTTAACAGCGCGTAGCGTTGCGCAATTGGAGGTGAGCCGTCAGCAGTGGTGGATGTAGGAAGAGAGATGGCGGAATTTTGAGAGTGGATGATCTGGACGTGTGTCCATCAGAGACAGTACATTTGTAAGACTGGATGTCATGAACTGCTACATATATTATGACTTTTGAACACTATTAAGGTAAATGCATTGTTTGTTCTCTATCAAAATCTTTCATTTGCTAACTATGCCTATCAGTAGTTAGTGCCTTCAGTAGTTAGAATCTTTTATTTAGCTGGCAGTAGTGGCGCTCGCTCTATTGCAGTAGTTCGAGCAACGAAGATTTTTATGAGGTAAGTGATTTGTGAAAGGTATAGGTTATTGTTAGTCAGGGCCATTGTAGGGATTTTTGAAAGTCAGATTGCGTTGCGCTAAAAATATTGTGTGTCAGTTCAGTGTTGATCAGAGTAAGTAAAGAGAGTAACGTCTGAGAACGTTCAGTTTTGCTCAGCTGTTTGGAAAGCAAATAACATAAACGGTTTATCAGCACAATAATTTATTAATTTTTCAAACCGGCCGTTTCATATGGCGACCCTTATCCGAGAATACCTCACTGGAATCTTCTGATTTTTTCTTGTCGTTTGTGTAATTAGTGTAGCTTTTGTTTATTGCTAGCGTGTACTTATAGAGAGAATTTCCTTTGTACAGTCGTTTTTCATTGTTGTACAGTAAAACAGTTGCGGCATGCATGTAGATTTGCACCAAATATTTCGCAGCTACTCTTGCAATTAATGAGATGTTATTTTCAATGCTATGTTAATGTGTTTTCTTATTTTGCTCTTCAAATTGTGTTTTTCTGTGTTATCACGTGAAATACTGTGACAATAATGGCGTGTGAAAAACGTAATACTAGGCTCCAAAGTAAGCTGAGAAATGACAGTGAAGACGAAAGCAGTGTGTTAACGATACTGTGTAATGAATTAACTAAGGTAGTAATTGTAGGTGGTAATTGTGCATAGGAAAATGGAGCGGGCGGCAAGTAATGGCGTAGACAGTGAAACAAATAGTGAACAGACGACACAGTGTTATTGTGTGTGTACATTCTTGCTTGTTGGTTGCACGATTACATAACGGCTATAAGGCTCAGATACTTGGAACATGTACCGGTACTGCTAATGAGATTTTAATGCAACTTTTTAGTTTACTTGAAAATATATTCTGGATTTAAAGTACTTTCTGAGAGATACCAGATGACACAGTGGTTAGTTTATTTGACAGCTACACGATTATATCAGGACGCTACTAATGAGTGACACAATTTACATTGTTGCTTTTGTGCTGTATCTGCTTTATATCTGCACAGTTTTTCTGAATTCTTCTGGAAAAATAAAATATGTTTTAGTAGTAGCTTTTGTGGTACAGCTACAATGAGACAGCCTTTTCCGTAGCACAACAATACGTTACAGCACAGTACTTTCTTCATCACGGTAATAAGCGTAATAACTAAGATATCTATATGCAAAGCATTTCACTTTTTTTTATTGGAGGTGAGTACATTGACTTCAGCAGAACTTTGCTTACAGAGGACGATAACTACGACACTTTCACAGAATTATCTTACAGCAAGACGCACATTTAGCGCTACAGGACACGCATTTGAGTGATTAATTTTGTACTTAAAACATTTATTTTTAAATATTTTTGAATTACAAAGAAAGTTTTCCGTGATACATTTCATTCCATTGCTGTAATCTGTAACACCTGAGGGTATAATTACATTAATCCTCCAGGGGGTACACGCTTACTTTGTGTACCATGTGTTTGGCAGGCACAAGGAGCCCTAGCTAATATGGTATTTGCTTATACAACTTTACACATCGGTACCATATTCCTCTAACACAGAATTACACAGCTATCTGATTATTTAACTGAGGAAGAAACTTTCATTTCCTACGTCAGTGACAGATGTTTACGTAATTACACCGTTGGATAACTTCACACTTACGAAATTGTATTTTGTATGTACTTTGTGAACTGTTCACATATGTTTCGGAACCATTGTGATACTATGAGAGCTTTGAATGTCGTATTTGGTAAGCGAACATGATTTTTAAAGTAGGGTTGAGGTAGATGACACTATTGAAATGAGCAGAGAATTTTTTTAGGTTTTGAAATTATTGCAGAAAGCTACGACGTTTTTGAGATTTGGTTGAGGTGTTATGATGTTATTATTAAGACGACGATGTGTATTATGTTGTTGAGGAATGTTTATTATGATATGTATTTATTATGATGAAATACTGAAGAAGTGTCGACGAATATGTACATGTGTAATAAGGTAAGGAATAATGAGTAGTGGTTACGGACTGGTTTGTGAAAAAGGATGTTGGAAACCAAGAATCGTACTTTAAGAAATATGAAATGTGTGTATATGCGTGAATGTATCACAATGCCGGGAAAATTTTTTGGACGCCGTTATATTTGTAGGATTTTGTTTCTGCACATTCAAACGCAAATTCTCGACCTGTGATTTTTTTTTTATATGAGACTGTCACTGCTGTCGTAAATATTTCGGTAAGAAAGTTAAATGACCTTCACGTAATGCATCGTGGACGCCCAGCTGTGCCACCTGCCTGGAAAGAAAACCATTAGGTGGAAAAAAAGAGAGACCATTAACCTCGCTATTGACATTCCTTTGTAGAAAGCATTGCAAATACGTTACGCTTATTACTTGGAAACATATAATTATATCGTGGAGTGCGTACTTTGTGCTACTTACTGAAATGGTTATAAACTGATGGGAAATATGCTTACAACTGCACACCTGATTATGACAAGTGTCTTTCTACAAGAGTTGAGAGAATTTCTACCAACTTATGAATTGTCACATGACTATTGAATGATATTTTTATGCTTTGCTTTTCATAGTTGCTTATTTCATTTGATATCTGGTTTCCAGCTGTGTTGCAGCATTGGTTTTATAAAATAAAATTAAATGCATTTGCTAATGTGAACACTTTCTGTCAACAGATCTATTAAATAATAATTTTATGATGCACATTCTTCGAAAAAGGAGCACTTGGAAAGGAGAGAACAACAATAAGGCATTAATAACAGTTACTGCATATATAATTTTCTTTTCAACTACTTGGTAATTTTTTTGGTAGAATAACTTCTTGTGGTGCACCACTTTAATGACATAGACATTAAGATGTGAATAGACATTTCCCTTACCTAAATTGTTGTCTGTTGTGTACGATTTTTTTCTGCTTGAGCTATGTCATATTTAGGTATAAGTTATTGCATTTGCTGCTGCTGTTTGCCAGGCATAGTGCTACTAAATTTCACTTTGTATTACTCTGTTAAGCCAGTTTTACTACTGATTTATTTTTCTTGTTGTTGTGGACTGGCAAGACAGCCAATCCACAGTGACGGGTAGCCGAAAGTCACGCGTTTAAGCTCACGCAGGCTGGCGTGAGGTCTGGAACAGTTAAAGGATTTGAGTCTAGCAAATAAAGTACGTAGCTGTTGGAATACTTAACTTTAATCCTTAATTGGTGAACATCGGTCTGACAGTACATGCATCACAAGATAAATAGCAAGTGATAATGGTGCCTTGCTATGTCGTAGCAAATGACGTAGCTGAAGGCTATGCTAACTATCGTCTCGGCAAATGAGAGCGTAATTTGTCAGTGAACCATCGCTAGCAAAGTCGGCTGTACAACTGGTTCGACTGCTAGGAAGTCTCTCTAGACCGGCCGTGTGGCGGCGCTCGGTCTGCAATCACTGACAGTGGCGACACGCGGGTCCGACGTATACTAACGGACCGCGGCCGATTTAAAGGCTATCACCTAGCAAGTGTGGTGTCTGGCGGTGACACCACACTTGTTGCTGTACATTGGTTCATATTAGTTGTAATATTGCATTTGCTTTGCTAATTTAGATTTACTGCTGCTAGCTTTGCCAGTTTGCATTTTTTTCATTGCTGTTTGTATTATTTGTTTTGTGCTGCTGCATTACCTTGTCCCTTTGTTTATGCATTTGAGCTCAGTAGATTGAAGTTAGCTTAAGAGGGGGTAGGCTATATAAGAGAATGAGTTATGATGAATTAGAAGAAATGCATTGAGAAATTATACGAAAAAAAGTTTATAAAAGAAAAGGTACTGTACAATGAAGTATAATTATTTTAAAAGAGGATGAATAGAATACAGAAAGCAGGCTTAAATAGGACTTTTTCGGAATAATGATGAACAAAGGGAGATCTCCATGCAAAATACTGCAGTAAAACAAACCCTGTCCTTTCCTTTTGTGTTATCCCTCTATGTGTTTGTGTACCCTTGTGAATTTGTGTTCTTCCTGTCTATATGTGTTTAGTTAATAAGATTTATGTTGTAGAATTTTTCTAGTACTAAGCTACATTCACTATGATGAGGAATACTGTTATCTTCAAATATCATTTGCATTAATAATATGTTATTTACTTTGTAAAGATGTTTAGACATTATTTATTCTGTTTTGTTTCAATGCTCTTGTGTAAAATTAATTTTTCGAAAACTATTCTCATTATTTTATTTATTTTCTTATATCATAATTCCTGTAACACTGATGCACAGTTTATTTCTATTTTTTTGTAAAGCCTGCATTACTACAAATGTTATCTGTACTATTACGTTCTTTAATGATGTATTTTGTAATTGTGTTCTTATGATGTAAATTTATAACTGTATTAACACCAGTTCTTCAAATTAAGTTTCATTTCAGTGCACACGTTTCTGTTGGTCATAGTATAGGCACTATATGTAAAAAAAAAAGGGACGGTTAGTGCTTGCAGGTGTGTTGATAATTCAGCAAGGGACTGGTTAACTGCATTGCTAGTTCTAAGGACATTGCAAAAAGTTTTGTGAGTACACAAGTGGTGGTTTATGGACTTGCTATATTGTCCGCAAGACTCTTCGATGGTGATTGTGCACCTGCACAGTCACAGCAGATGGCTGCTGGCCATCTCTACAAGGACTACAGTGGGTCTATATCTTTGATGACTCACCAATACCATTATTTCTACAAGGACTGCACTGGGTCTGCACATCTGGTGGTTCACCAATACCGTAATCTCTACCAGGACTATAGTGGGTCTGCTCTGTGATGACTTACCTAGCAATATTCTTCAAAACTTCGACTGACTCGGCTGTGGGTTTGCTCTGTTGTGGCCCATTACCTGTCTGCATGTCAAGAGTCAGCATTGTCTTTCCATTGGAAGGACAACACTACTTCTTCAAGACTGCATGGAAATCCACTACTTCCGTGTGCATTTTCTTTTACTGCTCAGACTTTGTGCATAAAATTGTAATTAATACTGTGATGAATGATCAGGACTGTCTTTATGGACTGTGAGAAAATGTTTGCTTTTGACCAACAGTGTATCAATAACTGTGTGCATTTGATATCTTTGTTATTATAATTATGAAAAATTTTATCAAATCATTATTGGCCACTGCCCAAAACAATTTGTAAAATTTTTTGTGGGGAGCATGGCGGCTATGTAAGTAGGCTGTTTAGGTTTTCTTATTGGTAACGCCACGTAGCGCTCTGTATGAAAATCACTGGCAGTTCTGTTTGCAGTCTGTGGCTTGTTTGCATTGTTGTCTGCCATTGTAGTGTTGGGCAGTTGCCTGTTAACAGCACGTAGCGTTGCGCAATTGGAGGTGAGCCGCCAGCAGTGGTGGATGTGGGGAGAGAGATGGTGGAATTTTGAGAGCGCATGATCTGGACGTGTGTCCATCACAGACAGTACATTTGTAAGACTGGATGCCATGAACTGCTATATATATTATGACTTCTGAACACTATTAAGGTAAATGCATTGTTTGTTCTCTATCAAAATCTTTCATTTGCTAACTATGCCTATCAGTAGTTAGTGCCTTCAGTAGTTTGAATCTTTTATTTAGCTGGCAGCAGTGGCGCTCGCTGTATTGCAATAGTTCGAGTAACGAAGATTTTTGTGAGGTAAGTGATTTGTGGAAGGTATAGGTTACTGTTAGTCAGGGCCATTGTAGGGATTTTTGAAAGTCAGATTGCGTTGCGCTAAAAATATTGTGTGTCAGTTTAGTGTTGTTCAGAATAAGTAAAGAGAGTAATGTCTGAGAACGTTCAGTTTTGCTCAGCTGTTTGTAAAGCAAATAACGTAAGAGGTTTACCAGCACAGTAATTCATAAATTTTTCACAGCGGCCGTTTCAGTGTAAATAATATTTTGCGGGTGTCTCTTCGCAACAACGCCGAAGTAGTCACTAACAACAGATTGTGGTGAAGTCAAATGATCATGTTTCATACATGGTAGCTGCAGTTTATGGTGGAATTTGTAATAGCTTATCCCATGCACACTACTGATTGCTTGTAACACTACTACTTGGATACATTTGTGTCTTAATTTCACTGTACAAATGTCATTCGTCTCGACTACTTCTACTTCGGTTTCTGCTGTCTTTATCATGGGATACCATTTCATACAACTGTATTTTTCTAAATATCGAGAAAATAGTTAGGCAGCAAAACTCATTTTGTTATACTTTTGCATGAGGTACAATAATATGGTACTTTCACCGTCGAAACTATAATTTTATTCATTTGGGAAACGTGCATATTCCCTCGTAGTCCGCTTGTGCGTTTAAAGTACTATCAGCAGGTGTTGCTCGTCTGTAAACCCGTGGCCCACCAGTTACGCTACATCACGGCTTTAGAAGTTGGGTCTATGCCTTTACTACATCATCTTGTTTTTGGGTAGATCCAGTCGAGGGAGTAGCTGATGTAGTTTCAGATATAAACACATGGGTGTTCAGTCTTATCTTTAGTCAAGCTCATGATATGCATTTATCATATCAATGATGCAGTCACCTCTGTTAAGCACTCGCTACATACAGCAGTGACGTTTTGGACTTTATGTTGATCACCAGCCGTTTTTTTCTATTAGATGTAGTGGTTTGCAGTGTCAAAGAAGCGTCCTGTATGTCGTTTGTTAGTAAGTCAAGTCACAGGAAAAAGCCAGATGTGGGATCCTTAGGTTCTCTGCTTTCATCCCCATCTTTAAACTGGTGTTCGCTTGCACAGATCTAGTCCATTCCTCGACGATTTGTTCCGGGACACAGTTAAGTAGTGTACATTAAATAACATCTTCTTGCGTTACTCCTGATTTGATTGGGAATCTCTGTTACAGCCATCCTCTAAACTTTACTTTGGATTTGGTGTTGTAGATGGTGGCCTGCACAACCTGTTGAGCTTTTGTTGAGTCCTCTTTCTCGTAATAATTCAAAGAGAGTACTCCTTGTGGATGTCTGTGGAGTGAACTTCCCACTGTCTTGGAGGATAGTCATGAGATTTTGTATTTGTTTAACAGAGGATCCCGATGTTCTGAAACCTGATTGGTTTTCAAGTAAATCATTTTCGAGCTCTCTCGTTACGTGTAGTCTGAGGATCTTGTAAAAGGCTTTGTGTATGACTGCAAAGAGTGGCATTTCCTCTGTAGTTACGAGGCCCTGTTTTGCTTCCATTTTTGTGAATTAGGTGGATAACTAACCAAGAAAACCCCAATAAGAGTTCCCGTATTACAGGAAAGGAAATTCCAGCAAATTGTAGTGTGACCAAAGATCTTAACAGACGGGTGATGATGGTACAAATCTAATCGTGAACTCTACTGGAAACAAGAAACCCTCATCGACGCCAACAGAAGAGGATGACTACCTTGCTACTGCCACCTATACAGGATAGACTCCCCATTGCTGTCCTGTAAGATCTTCAATCTAGCCAACAATGGTGAAGTCAATGGATTCCTGTGGATCAAGCAAATAGAGAAAGACATACCAAAACATGTTAGGCAAGACATAACAAGTAACAGAGGTAACTACCATTTAGATATTGAAACCAGACCCTTTCCTAAAAATGGCTCTAAGCACTATGGGACTTAACATCTGAGGTCATCAGTCCCCCTAGACTTAGAACTACTTAAACCTAACTAACCTGAGGACATCACACATATCCATGCCCGAGGCAGCATTCGAACCTGCGACCGTAGCAGCAGCGTGGTTCCGGACTGAAGCGCCTAGAACCGCTCGGCCACAAAGACCGGCAGACCGTTTCCTGATACCACTTACAGAAATTAACCACAACGAGACAAGAACATGATCCGGGGAGTGCAAGGTAGAGTTCAGCAAGAAATCTCAAGGTACTGACAAGAAAACAGATAGCAAACTTCACTAGGAAATCTAGAACTCGCAAACAACAACAGCACAGCTAATACACAAGCACCATGGTCTATAGGTGGCCCAAACGCATTAAAAATCTTTCGCATAAAATAACTTTAATTTTATATTGTCACTATTTTTAAGAGTTAAATAAGTAGCATCCAAATTGTTGTAGGTCAAAGGAAAAGAATCTTTGCAACAGTACTCATCATGACTTCACAAGTCGGCCAAATGCCTTTACTGCATCACCTCGTTCTTTGTTACAATTACTGAAATTAGTAGCTGACGTGGTATCAGATGTAAGCACATGGTTCTGCCATATTGACTTTAGTCAAGCTCACGTTAAGCGTTCACCTTATCTATTATGTAGGCCCCTGTGCTCCAAAGTATTGATAAAACTTAAACTCAAGTAAGAAAAATTTGAAGAGCATGTATATAAAGTAGAAGCTTTTGTAACGAGCTGTCTTAAATTTTCTGTTTTATAAAACCAAAATAATACGAGATTAGTACGAGAACTCTTTGCTGCCGGCTGTCGATGGACTCATGCCAGAAACCAGTTATGGTGAAATAAATCATTCATCGTAAAAGTGAAGTTTATTATCATATTTTCTTCAGCGACATTTACAAAAGTGGCTGTGTTGTCATGAAATAATCATGAAGACAGTAAAGTCTGTGCTACCTTGCCAGGTAAACAGAACTGTGCATGATTTCCGAAAATGCAAATTTAAATTAACGAAAGAAAACTATTCGCTTCAACAAAATACAGTATATCTAGCACAAATAGTGATTCCAAAGTACATCAAAGTGAATATCGAGAACAACAGTATGGTTTCAAAGTGATCAAATGCAGTAAATGAAATTTTGTGATTACGGTGTTAAATAAGAACTCACCGTAACTGAGGACATAGTCTCATAGAGAAATTTATGTATTTCATTTAAAATTAAGCAACCTCTTTAACTATGTGCATTTCATGTTGATTTTGGATAAAGTTAACGCTTTTATTAAGATAGAAAATCACAATATATCACAAAGGCAAGAGAAAAAAGTAAAAAGTCAGGCCGGAAAACAATAACTCCTCCCTATCGCAGTGATCAACATTTCTTTAATATAAATTCCACTGACATTAATTTAAGTGACTTAGAGGAGAATATGCTGAATAAGTACTTAAAACATGACGCATGAACTAAAGAAGTGAAAATAATATTTAACGAAATAATTGTTAAGATGAAAATTGCTTATGACAAAGCTAAACTAATCAATGGGAATATATGCAACAGGTACTGAAAGCAAGTAAAACTATAAATAAATACGTAGAGAGGAATAGCGCAGGATGCAAACCTTCACCTATTCTCAAAAAATAAACAAGAAATAAGGTAAGGGGGTCTAACATCGTCCCTGTTCCTAACTGCGACCCCTAGGGATTTTCTATCTCCACAGTTGGTCATAAATGATTAGCTGTGTGTTCATCCGTGACCTTAGTCCATTCTTTCTTTCTTTTTTAGACGCTATTGTGTACAACACTTGTAGCTTCTGTGCATGGGCGAATTAATTTCTCTTTGTTGAGATGAGTTGGTGCAACTATCAAATTACCAGCTTGCAATTGCTAGTGTCAGCAATGATTTGTATTCAAATATTTGGTTGTATTTCAGTCGTGTGTTTTAGTTCCTCGTGTGTAGTCACTATAGTCAAGGATTTAGTTTATGTTTCTGTAGCGTCCATTGTAATAAATCTGGGAATGTTCTTAATTTCGTCTCTCGCGCAGTTCATATTTTCGTGCTAGAGACGAAATTTGGAACTGGCTGTTTTCACATGGGGAAACAAAACCAGAGAGAAACGGATTCGTTGCATGAAATGCACAGTCTGTTATCACGAAACATGCTCTTCATCTACCCAGACGTGTAAATTAACTTGAAAAGAGGTTCATTTATGACTTTTTCAGTAATTCATAGTAGTGAAATTGTTTGGCAATGTTACAACGCAAAAATACATTTCAGTTAATTGTACTTGTGAGAATTTTTATGTGGGACGAAATTATGAACACTTTTGTCGTGTTTCTGTTTTTGGAGTGTTAACGTTTAATCAAATACTGGTTTCAATATGTTATAACAATTTAATTATAAGTTGCCTAGAAGTGGACGATAAATTCAGGATTATGTATAACAATTTGTAGTCTTTTGGACAGCCAGTCAGGACTTAAACAGGTTACGACGTACTAAGGTGACGAAATTTGGGCCCCTTACCTTACAAATATAATAAGAAAAGTAATGTTAATACCGATGAAGGAAGGTGCATGGATATGATTACCTGGATAAGGCAATAATTTTGTGTACTGAATAGAAGGTTCAATAGAGTTTTCAGGAAAATAACTTAGCATACTGCACTATAACACAAAAATGACTGCAGAACATGAAACTGGTAATTCAATAACTGTCACTGGTTTAAAAATTAACAAATAAAATAACAAGCAAAAATTTAAAGTATGTGCAAAACCCACAACCAATGTTACGATCAATATCCCTCATGTCATCCCGAACAAAACAAAATTTCTTATTATAGATAAATGCTGAACAGACTGCCAGAAATCCCTATAGATTTTGAAGATGACCATAAGCACTTACCCAATTAAAGTTTTAAATATGATCTCAAGAAAATAATGCCAGGCGATTAACTTTTTATACATATGCAGGTAAGCTTCAAGTTCCAGTACACAGTGAAATCCCTGCGTCACGGTAGTGTAGCATGCTGCTAGTGAGGGAAAACAAATTGGCGCAGTTCATTGAGTAAGTGACTCCTTGTACGGATGTTCCTGGGCTTAACAGCACAGGACTAATGTGTATTCACTGCTGGGTACAGATTCACATGAGATAATTAGTCGAGGCTGCTGCAGTTACTTCGAGGTTTTCGGCCACTGAGGGTACGTGATCGCGGACCACTGCATTCACCACACTGGGTAGATATTTACAGATTATTAGGCAGAGAGGTAACAGACGACAGTGACATTTGGAGTTTGAATCGTATGTGGTTAACAGATCATGCACGTATTCAATATTCAGCTGTGCTATTTCCGAGTAACAATCCCCCCTCTTATTGCCCCATATGTGGGCTTGCCCTTGCGTCATGTTCACTTCCTGGGTGTAAGTTCTAGGCTGTAAAATGTGTAAATCACCTTGCGTCAACACTCTTAATTACCAAGATAGGTGACCGACTTAGAATCTAATTATATATTCTAGACCGTTTCCCAGTGAATAACACACTCCTGGCAAGCAGACAAGCAGCAGAAAATCTCTCCGTGTATATTCGGGCTTTATCTCGCTGAAATGTAGGCCCAGGATTGCTTGCCTTGGAGGACATCGAAACGGGGCGTAAAATATCGGCGACGTCCTCCTGTGCTGCAAGAGTGCTGTCGATAACAGCCAATAGGGTCCTGCTTTTGAGAAGGAGTGCCACCCCAGACCATCACATGGTTGTTGGGCTGTATGGCGGGCGACAATCAGGTTGATAGCAGAGGCGTGCACCGAGCCTGCGGGGACCGCCCGGGACCGTAGTGTGGACAAGAAGCCGCAGGGGGTGCGCCAGGCAGCGCTTAGTGGCGCCCCGCCACAGCCAGAACCAACCCCAGTCCGGCCGGCCACAGCTGTGCATCTACTGCTCGTCAAAACGATCGCCCGCCAGGCACCACATGTTGTGTATATATATGAAGATGGTATCTCTTCTTTTGAACATGTCAAAAAGAACAGATACCACCTTAAGGTTCACGGGCCATTGACCATCATCTTCCGTGCGGATGCACAAACAATGCCCGAATTCTTAAGGGAATCGGCAGTAAATCCGCGAGTAATGAGTATAATGGGAAAGGGAATTATGAGTATTGTTGTGGACTGGCAAAACAGCCAGTCCACAGTGACGGATAACCAAAAGGCATGCACTCAAACTCACGCAGGCTGGCGTGAGGTCTGAAACAGGATACGGAATGAATGCTATAAAGAAAAGTACGTAGCTGCTGGAATACTTAACTTTAATCCATCATTTTTATACATCGTTCTTGATGAGACATGCTTCATACGATAACTATCAATTGCTATGGCGCCTTGCTAGGTCGTAGCCATTGACTTAGCTGAAGGCTATTCTAACTATCTGCTCGGCCAAGGAGCGAGGCTTCGTCCGTGTAGTCGCTAGCTAAGTCGTCCGTACAACTGGGGCGAGTGCTAGTCAGTCTCTCGAGACCTGCTTTGTGGTGGCGCTCGGTCTGCGATCCCTGACAGTGGCGACACGCGGGTCCGACATGTACTAATGGACCGCGGCCGATTTAAAACTACCACCTAGCAAGTGTGGTGTCTGGCGGTGACACCACAAGTATAGCGCGGGACAATAAGTTGCCAATGTGAGTCTCACGGGAGACGTGCGAGAGAGAAGTCCCTGCAGTAGCACTACTATCCTCCGTGTCCTCAGTGGCTCAGACGCCGGCACGGTAGCTCAGCGTGTTCGGTCAGAGGGTTAGCTGCCCTCTGTAATAAAAAACACTGAGTGGAAGGATGACCAAACTAACTTGAACGGATGTCATGTGACGTCCGCAACGACCAGACACAACGATCAACAACGGAAAAAAAAAATTGGATAGAGCGTCTGCCATATAAGCAGGAGATCCTGGGTCCGAGTCCCGGCCGGGGCACACATTTTCAGCTGTCCCCGTTGACTTATATCAACGCCTGTATGCAGCTAGAGGTGTTCATTTCATTGTAACCACATCTTGTGAGCGCGAAACGAAATCTCTGTGGCACGTTTACAAGCAGTTTTTTTACTTCGCACAGAATTTACCGACACATGTAAGTAGGCTGTTTTTATGTTTTCTTATTCGCAACGTTACGTAGCGCTCTGTATAAAAATCACTGGCTGTGCTGTGTGCAGTCTGTGGCTAGTTTTCATTGTTGTCTGCCATTGTAGTGTTGGGCAGCTGGATGTTAACAGTGCGTAGCGTTGCGCAGTTGGAGGTGAGCCGCCAGCAGTGGTGGATGTGGCGAGAGAGATGGCGGAGTTTTGAAATTTGTAAGACTGGATGTCATGAACTGCTATATATATTATGAATATTAAGGTAAATACATTGTTTGTTCTCTATTAAAATTGTTTCATTTGCTAACTATCCCTATCAGTAGTTAGTGCCTTCCGTAGTTTGAATCTTTTATTTAGCTGGCGGTAGTGGCGCTCGCTGTATTGCAGTAGCTTGAGTAACGAAGATTTTTGTGAGGTAAGTGATTTGTGAAAGGTATAGTTTAATGTTAGTCAGGGCCATTCTTTTGTAGGGATTATTGAAAGTCAGATTGCGTTGCGCTAAAAAATATTGTGTGTCAGTATAAGCACAGTCTTGTACAATTGTTCAAAGGGGACGTTTCACACAGTACTTCACCTCCGGTCTCATACTGAAATAACTGGTGGCTGTAACAACAGCAATAAGATGGTTACTCAAATCTCCACCGTTGCTTGTAATTATTAAATCAACTCATTCTAGGTGCAGGTGAAGAACATCCGTACCTTACGATGCAGTCTAAAGATAGTTAATTTTTTTTAATGGTCATCCTACTAATTAGCGAATTTTTACAATAATACACAAAGTATTTAAAAGTTTTTATTGACTAATACAAATGTAAGACGTTTGACGTTTATATCGCAGTAGAAGTATTCCCATATTGTATGACGTTTATCTTTTTCTCGCCTGATACACCTTTCCCTAGGCAAAGTCTGACTTCCGACAATAGCTTATTTGACAGAAATTTTGTTAAAAAGTCAACATTTGAAAACTGATTCTTGACGGACTAAACGCGAACCTGTTCAATTTGCAAAACCGTATGAATCGTTCCTTAAATCTGTCTAAACTCCAATCACATTGAGTGTTTCGATACCCTTCACAATTTCGTAGTAGAAATTCATCTCACTTCGGACGAAATTGTCAACAATAAAATTAAGGAACATTTGAAGGGATTTGGAAAAATTCTAATACTATTTCGTTGCTCTATCTAGTAGCAACAAGTGGATTGGCAGCCGCTTGGAAAAGACAGTAATTTTGGAATCCACATGAAGTGTGAATTGAAACTAGCAGATACTCGAAACTTCCACTGACTAAGTTACAGTACATATATCTTTGTCACGGATAAGTTTCTAGTTAAGCTTAAAGAAGGAGTTTCCAGTGCTATCAGATAAAGCGGTAACAAGTTTATTAGCTGTCTCGTAGAGATATCTGTGCGAAAAGGCTTCTCCTTCTTACACGTATATAAAAACAAATCCAGAAACAACTTTCACAGCGAAAGTAATTTGAGAGTGTCTTTACCTTCTGTGGTTCTTGATTTCAGTGTCATGTCACATGCAAAGCAGATCTATCCTTCTCAACGAATTCCGAGGAACGGTTGAGCCAGAGAGCTCCATAGTGAAAACTTGTAAATTAACAGAAAACTGTAAAATACTTTAATACTGCATAGTAAACCTTCCCATTGCGCAAAAGCTTCATCAGCCCTTTTGATGTGGTACAGGTGATATGTAATGTGTTATAAAAAAGTATTAGAGATACTTAAACATTGGCAAATACCTACAGCAGCAATTAGTCACTTTTTTGAAACAGTTATTTATCCATTCCATGAAACTGTTTTCGAATCTTTTCAGTTCATCTGCAGATCGTGTACGGGACGTTACATAGCTATTTCAGGCATAATGCTGGGTTCTGGGCTCTGTGACAAGAAGATGGACCATGCTTTAATGCATTGCCACGAGTATTGCATTTTCGGTTCCAAATTTTAATTTTGTATTTACTGAGACGGTATGGGCGGCTTTTGTTGTTAATATCCACCTGTCTGCTTCCACTGTGAAGGCCTGTTGGTACCAACTTACCAAATTCCCGTTCCATTCACGTCTGGAGACCGTGAAGAATGATCATTTGAATACCTCTGTCTAATCTTATCCTCACGATCGCTATGTGAGCAATACGTAGGGGAATGTAGTAGAGAGGTACAAATTGACACGTGCTTGGAATGACATGGGGCTATATTAGAACCAAAAAAATACAAAAGTGCAAAAAATGTCCGACAGATGGCGCTTCATCTGATCAGAATAGCAATAATTAGGATAACAAAGTAAGGCAAAGCAAAGAAGACGTTCTTTACAGGAAATGCTCAATATGTCCACCATCATTCCTCAACAATAGCTGTAGTCGAGGAATAATGTTGGGAACAGCACTGTAAGGCATTTCCAGATTGAGGCATTCGCGTCGAATGTTGTCTTTCAGCATCCCTAGAGATGTCGGTCGATCACGATACACTTGCGACTTCAGGTAACCCCAAAGCCAATAATCGCACGGACTGAGGTCTGGGGACGTTGGAGGCCAAGCATGACGAAAGTGGCGGCTGAGCACACGATCATCACCAAACGACGCGCGCAAGAGATCCTTCACGCGTCTAGCAATATGGGGTGGAGCGCCATCCTGCATAGACATCGAACGTTCCAGCAGGTGTTTGTCAGCCAGGCTGGGGATGATGCGATTCTGTAACATATCGGCGTACCTCTCACCCGTCACGGTAGCAGTTATAAAACCAGAATCACGCATTTCCTCTAAGAAAAAAGGCACGATAACGGTAGTTGTGGTAAATCCAACTCATACCATGACTTACTTGTCGTGCAATGGTGTTTCCACGACAGTTCTAGAATTTTCTGCAGTTGTGGGCGTTGACAGACCCTCGGAGCGTGAAATGAGCTTCGTCGATCCACAACACATTACTCAGCCAATCGTCATCTTCCAACATCTTTTGAAACGCCCACACCGCAAATACCCTCCACTTCACTAAATCGCCAGGTAACAGTTCATGATGCCGATGGATTTTGTACGGATAGCATCGGAGGGTACGCCGAAGTGCCAACCAAACAGTAGTGTATGGAATGCCGGTGCGACGTGCGACTGCACGAGCGCTGACTTCCCCGTGCATAGACGAACCCTCTACAGTCTCCATTTCTTCCTGAACTGTCTCAGCAGCATTACGCCTTGTGCTCGGTCGGCCACTGCGGGGTCTATCGTTTAAACAACCCATGGCTTCGAAATTCGAAATCATTCTCGCCACAGCTGCATTTGTCAACGGACCTTTACCCGTTGGAATCCCCTTCCTATGGCGGTAGGATCGTAATGCTGAACTAGCACATTCCCCATTCTCATAAAACAGCTTCACTAAAAGCACCTTTTCAGGTAACGTCAACATGCTGCGACTGCTGGCGCATCTGATTCTCTCTCTCATTACAGCTCCTTTTCTACACGATTATCATGCGCAGTCATTGACGTTTTGCTGTCCAGCGCTATCTGTCGGACAGTTTGTGAACTTCGTTTTTTTTTTGTTCTAATAAAACCCCATGTCATTCCAAGCATGTGTGTCAATTTTTACCTCTCTATCTACATTATTCCGTGGTTTATTAAGTTTTCAAATTTATACTGACTTTTTGATCACCCGGTATATTCCTAGAGTCGTCATTTAAAGCCGATTCTTAAAACTTTGTTACTAGACTTTCTCAGGATTGTGTACGTCTGTCTTAAAGAGTCTGCCACTTCAGTTCCTTCAGTATCTATGTGACACTCCCCATGGAATAAACACACCTGTGACCATTCAGCTGCCCTTGTCTGCATATGTTCAATATCCCATGTTAGTCCTATTTGGGACAGGGCTCACACACTTGAGCAATATTCTGGGATGGGTCGCACGAGTCATTTGTAAGCAATCTCCTTTGCAGACTGATTGCACTTCCTCAGTATCCTACACAAAAAACGGAGTCTACCACCTCCTTTACCTATGACTGTGCCTACTGATCATTCCGTTCAATAACGCTACAGAGTGTTACACCCAGCCGGCCGAAGTGGCCGTGCGCTTGTAGGCGCTGCAGTCTGGAACCGCGAGACCGCTTCGGTCGCAGGTTCGAATCCTGCCTCGAGCATGGATGTGTGTGATGTCCTTAGGTTAGTTAGGTTTAACTAGTTCTAAGTTCTAGGGTACTAATGATCTCAGAAGTTGAGTCCCATAGTGCTCAGAGCCATTTGAACCATTTGTTACACCCACATATTTATATGAGTTTTCCGACTACAGGAGTGGCTCACTGATATTATAGTCATAGGATACTAGGTTTTTTTTCGTTTTGTAGAGTGAAATACTTATATTTCTGAACATTTAGAGCAAGTTGCCAATGTCTGCACTACGTTGAAATCTTATCAACACCTGACTAAATATTTATCCAGCTTATCTCAGATAGTATTGCCTTATACATAACTGCATAATCTGCAAAAAACCTGATTTTGCTATTAATATTGTCCGGAAGGTCGTTAATATACAACATGAACAGCGAGAGCTCGAACACACTTCCGTGGGGTTCATCCAAAGTTATTAGTACTTCAACATGCGACTTTGACTCTCCATTAAAGACAACATATTGTGTTCTCCCCACCAAAACGTTCTCAGTCCAATCTCAAATTTCACTTGAATTTCCATATAGTCGACTTAGTGACAATAACCGTAGATGTGGTACTGAGTCAAATGCTTTTCGGGAATCAAGAAATACTGGATCTACCTGACTGACTTTATCCAAAGCTTTCAGTACGTAATGAGAGAAAAGTGCGAATCGGATTTTACATGTTTGCTGTTTTCGAAATGTGTCCTCTCTGCCGCGTGGGATAGCTGCGCGGTCTCAGGTGCCTTGTCACGGTCCGTGCGGGCCCTCTGTCGGAGGTTCGAGTCCTCCCTCGGGCATGGGTGTGTGTGATGTCCATAGCGTAAGTTAATTTAAGTTGGATTAAGTAGTGTGTAAGCCTATGGACCGATGACCTTCCAACAAATTAAATTATTCTGGCTGGCGTTGAGGTAATTCTGTTCAAGATACCCCATTACGTTTGAGCTCAGAATAAGTTCTAAGATTTTACAACAAATCGATCCCATGGATATTGGACGTTAGTTTGTGGATCACTTCTACTACCTTTCTTGTAGACAGGTGTGACCTGAGTTTTTTCCCATGAACTGGGCACGGTTTTTGGTTCAAGGGATCCATGATAGCTTACAGTTAGAAGAGGGGTTAAAAATGACTCTGAGCACTATGGGTCTTAACATCTGAAGTCATCAGTCCCCTAGAACTTAGGACATCACATAAATCTTTGCCCGAGGCAGGATTCGAACCTGCGACCGTAGCGGTCGCGCGGTTCTAGACTGAGCCTAGAACCGCTCAGCCACAGCGGACGGCGAAGAGGGGCTAACTCAGCCTCAAATTCAATATAGAATCTGACAGGGATTCCATAGGGACCTGGACCTTTGTTCAGTTTTAACGATTTCGGCTGTTTCTCAACACGACTGACACAAATACTTATTTCGTTCATCGTTGCAGTGGTATTAGAACTAAATTGGGGCAAAGCTCTTTGGTTTTCCTTTGTAGTGGAACATCTGAAAACGAAGTTAAGCATTTCAGCTTTTGCTTTACTACCCCCAAATTCAGTTCCTGTCTCATTCGCTACGGACTGGACACTTTGGTACCACTAACAGTCTTTACATACGACCAGAATTTCTTTGCGTTCTGTGAAAGTTTGTTTTACAATATTCTGCTACTGTAGTCATTGAAGGCGTCACGTACTGCTCTCTTGGCAGCCAAACGCGTTTCATTCAGCATCTCTCTAGCTATAGCCCTACGCTTTGTTTTACACCTATTATTCATTAATCTCTGTTTCTCTAGAAGTTTTTTTTACAGTGACTGTATGTCATGGAAGTTCCCTCCCATTATGGGCTATTCTACTGGGTACATCTCAGTCCAGTACGTGGTCAACTACTCTTTAGAACTTCCTCTACATGTTCTATCCTGTGCTGAAAGTTTCAAGTTTCTCACTGAGATATGACACTACTGACTCTTTTTAATCTAGTTTACTGAACACAGATACCATTCTGCTGGGTTCAGTTGTCCTTTGTACTTTGGTAATCATTGTTACCACAACCACCTTCATGGTCATTGATACCATTTTCGATGTGGTCATCCTTAAAGAGGTCAGGTGTGTTTGTTTCCCTAAGATCCAATGTGTTTCCAACAAGAATTTTCAGAGAAGCCCTGTAGTGCTATTGCACAGGATATTTCATCGCGCCAAGCATTAACAAAACTGTAATTTTCCCAATTAATTGTTGGATGATTAAAGTCTCTACCAATGATTTCAGTATGGTTGGGGATCTTACGTACAAGTGAACTGAGGTTTTCTCTAAAGTCTTCGGTTACATCATGAGATGAGTCTGGTGGGCGATTATCATTTTACGCCCATCCATGATATTATTGTCCAAATAATCTTAAATGCAGCTTTAATTCCTACCTCAGTGGATTTGAGTTTCATGTCTACTGCGACAAATACACCACTTCCATTTCCCATTTACCTATCCTTTCGATATAAATTCTCGCCAGTATTTCATTGTTATCAGTTTAAGGTTTCAATCAGCTTTCTGTGCCTAGTATTATGTGAGCTTCACTGCTTTTCATAAGCGCTTCAAACTCTAGCACGTTACTGCAAATGTTTCCGCAGTTTACCATAAGAATTTTAATACTCTCACCTGTGGTAGACATTTCTTTCGATCTTACACTGATACGTAAATGTGGTACTGAGTCAAATGCTTTTCGGAAATCAAGAAGTACTGGATCTACCTAACTGACTTTATCCAAAGCTTTGAGTACGACAAGTGAGAAAAGTGCGAGTTGGAATTTACATGATTGCTGTTTTCGAAATCTATCCTCACTGCCGCTTGGGGTAGCCACGCGGTCTCAGCCGTCTTTTCAGGTCCGTGCGGTCGCCCCCGTCGGAGGTTCGAATCCTCCCTCGGGCATGGGTGTGTATACTGTCCTTAGCGTAAGTTAGTTGAAGTTAGATTAAGTAGTGTGTGAGCCTAGGGACCGATGACGTCAGCAGTTTGGTCCCATAAGACCTCCCCACAAATTAAATTATCCTGGCTGGCGTTGAGGTCATTCTGTTCAAGATACCTCATACGGGGATTCCTACAGCTATCTTGATCTGGATTGTATCAAGACTTGCATTGATCTAAAAGAAAAAAAAAATCTAGTGTGCATATCACACACAGCTAGCTATCTGACTAGCAGCTTCCGATGTGCAATGCACACCTGCCCATTTAGGGTACCCTACAGTTCTTAACCACACGGCGCAAGTCCATGAAGTCACAACCTAGCTTGTCACAGAATCTTCGAAGTCTCTGGTTCACTCCTTTCATCCGACTCAGAACCAAAGTGCCACGATCAGTTCTGAGGAAAATGCTACAAATTGTGAGCTTCGTTGAAACTCCACGCGCAAAGCTTCTCTGCCAATCGCTGGGATGTCCTAAGCACGACATCGGAGCCCAGGTGGCAAGCAACATTTGTTCCAGCGTGTGCAACGATCTGCAGTTGGTTGCACCCTATTCCCTCAGTGACTGCCAGAATAGCCTCTTCAGAATGTTGAATGAGGCCCCCACGCACACACAGAGGGCACCTGGTGTCCTTTCCTGTGCCTTGCTGCCATTTGCCTAATGGTTATCATCATTCACCGTGCGTTTGAACCGCCAACGATTAATAGCCCCATATCCTTTTGCGTTTGTCTACTCTTGACCACGGACAAAATAACTTCCCCAAAACAGAAGAAGGGAGTCGCACTGGCTCAGCTTCAGTTCCTCGTCAACTCTGTACACGACCCCTAGATCTACCGTTGACACGCCACTCGTAGTCAAGTGGACGACAGGTAATGATAGATCCTGTACTTTCTGCAAAGGAGGCACGATCTACATGAGAGGATAGTACTTGAGGTACCCCTGCCACTGGCATCACGACTTTCTTGATAGCTCTTCTAACGCATCGATTTGCAGCAGCTGTCCAGCGTTTGACTGCAGTCAGGGGGATTTGCAGTTGCCTACGAACGTCAACCAATTCATCCTGTGTTTGACAACAAAATTCATAGTGGGGACGCATTTTGGCTGGAGTAGTGTATTACAAAGCAATGAAAAAATAACTCTAAATGCATTCCGCAGATTATCTTTCAATTCGTTGAGCTAAAAGCTGGTAATACCCTATAAGAACTGAAGCAAGTACACAAAATGAGTTTTCTGTTAAGGCAATACAAAAACCTGTGGTAAAAATTACTACTTTTCTAAAACGTTGTGAGGTTAATTATAGTTGTTTGCAAACTCGAATACAGAATTATTTACGACAGATGCAAATAATATATGAGGCTTCTCCTCTTTAAGGGGGCATGGTACGGAAAATGTTAACATTTATTTACAAAAATCATTACAGCCATATTTATTAATGTACAAATCTAAAATTTTGCTTGTGTAAAGCAAAAGAGCTGCGTTTTAACGGAAAATATAATAAGATATGCAGGTTTAACATTTTGCTAGAAATTTAAATTTTTAATTTTTTATTGTCTTTTTTATAAAAACTCATAACTCAAATTCTAATGATGCATTTAATCAGAAATTTTTATTGTAGTTTCCAGAGAAGATCATTAGACCACTGAACTGCAGTTATTAATTTACGGTACAAATTGTATCCTTAATAGAGTTTCTAATTTTGCACATCCAAAATTAACTTCTTTTTCTACAAAGAATCATTTAAAACTCAGAATGTAATTGCAGGAATTCGTATTTTTTAGATCCAGGGAGACGGCAACAATTTGCTAACAGTACCTGAAAATTTCATAGCATTAGCGCATATACTTTTTGAGAAAAGGCTTCTAATATTGTAAAAAATGTAAAACAGAGAAAATGATGTTCAAAGATTTTCTTCTCATACTTCTACTTGTAATAAGCTTGCCTCAATTTTAAAATCCTCCATACTGATACTCCTCATCTTCCAGGTTTCTGTTCTCTCCTCTTCGAATCTGCCTGGCCTGTATTTGCAGGTATGACACTTATCTGTTAGCTTTCTTGACCCTGCTCTCGTCGATGGTGTAAAATGCTTTTGTTGTAAACACACCAGGATCCATACCAACTGTCTTCAGCACTTCAATTCTGCCATTATTTCCGTTATTGTAACGTAAAACTGCATCATAGACACCTGCTTTGAGTACTTCAAATACACAGAATGTCCTTTTTGAGCATCTAATCGAAATTAAATTATTGAGGCTTTCATTTGCATTTTGTGTCTTTCCGTGAAGACACTTCCTCAATAAATCGTGATTTGCAAGAAACTAGAAAGTGAGCTTAAATGCATTCATAAAATGTTCAGGTAATGAGTGTTTATGTGAATAGGTCTCATTTCTGTTGCTGCACTTACACCAATCGTCTTTCGGGCACAAATTGTGCATTGGTGTTTGGTCAGGCGATAGTTCGTGCTAAAATAATTGCCCACACAGCACGCCTCATTGCCCCTAAATTATGTATGATTTTTTTGATAGCTCTCCCATAAAATAACTGAAGAGAATCAATTTCTTTCAGAGTAATCCTACCGCTTCCTCCTAGTGCTTTTCCATCCTCAAGTACTTCATCTTTCTTCTCTTTCAGCAAGCGACGAACCCTCTTTTGGATTTGGCCAACACATTCCAACTTTTCTGTTGTTGTATTGTACGGAGAAAAGCTCTAAATTAAAAAGTCTGAAGCCAGTGGAATCCATATCAACATCATTCACGCACCCGTACAATTCTCTTGCCTCAAGTTTCGACGCTGAAGCTGAGAACTTATGTTCTTCATTTCGAGCTGCTTCCTCTTTTTTTGGTAAACCGATTTCCATGAAACCTCCGTTTCCTAAACACAGTTTTTCTACGACGCATTATGCATAAGTCTTGACTTTCAAATAAAGGTTGGCGAATTCAATCACTCCCACCTACTTATATGTGTTACTATTGTCAAAACGTAAATAAACCATGTACAAGAAAGTTTTGAGGCAAACATACAGATGTCAGCCAGAGATACAGATGTCAGCAAAAGATATCGAAAGAAAATAGCCTTCACACTGAAAAAAAATCCGCTGAAGCAAGCAGCTTCTCAAATGTCAGAAAATGAGAGAGTGGCCGCCAGTGCAGAATTAATCAGTTCAACAATTTAACGGCATTTTTGAAGCTGATATTACCATAAAATTCATACACAACATAGAATAAAGTGTGTATGTCAACAAAATAATATTTTAGAAAAATCGATTTTTTGGACCAAAATCCATTACGTCCCACTTTAAGGAAGAACTAGAAGTAACACAGTATGTGAGTTGGAATATCTGCTACAGTAACTAAATCACAAATGCCTATTTACTACAAATTGCTCCTGGATTATCCAAAGGACAATTGTGGCTTCCGAAATTCTCAAAAACATACGTTTATTTGCTTTGATGCACTATGAAATTCAGGGGTGACATATTCTTGGCAGAACTGTCAACCGCTAACGCTGATCTGCTATGAAATAAATTTTGTATCCAAAACACTCGTACCGGTAACTTACGAAAATATTTTGAAAGCGTCAGAAAATTTTCAAAAGTACCCTATTTCTCCTGTAATTGTTCAATGAAATTAGAGAACGTTTTTTTGGAGGATGATAGGCCTACAGTTCTCAAAAATTTTAAATGATCACAATCTAGTTTAAACCTATAATTCAAGATAACAGTACGAATTTGCTGCAACACGCGCAAATGTTCGAAGTTTCACAATGTATCACAGTACAAACGGGTACTGATACAATCAACGATAGATTATGCAGAAGCCACGCGATCAGTAAAATAAGCCAAACTAGAACTTCAAATCGGCTCACTGTTCTTGTACACGCGGTCTCACACAAAGGAAACTTCAGCAGTCACCTTCTATATACAGGGTAGTCCACTGACAGGGCCAAATATCTCACGAAATAAGCATCAAACGAAAAATCTACAAAGAACGAAACTCGTCTAGCTTGAAGGGGGAAACCAGATAGGGCTATGGTTGTCCCGCTAGATGGCACTGCCATAGGTCAAATGGATATCAACTGCGTTTCTTTTAAAATAGGAACCCCCATTTTTATAACATATTCGTGTAGTAGAAACACGAATGTTTTAGTTGGACCGCTTTTTTCGCTTTGTGATAGATGCCGCTGTAATAGTCACAAACGTATAAGAACGTGGTATCACGTAGCATTCCGCTAGTGCGGACGGTATTTGCTTCGTGATACATTATCCGTGTTAAAATGGATCGTTTACCAATTGCGGAAAAGGTGGATATCGTGTTGATGCATGGCTATTGTGATCAAAATGCCCAACGGGCGTGCACTATGTATGCTGCTCGGTATCCTGGACGACATCATCCAAGTGTCCGGACCGTTCGCCGAATAGTTACGTTATTTAAAGAAACAGAAAGTGTTCAGCCACATGTGAAACGTCAACCACGACCTGCAACAAATGATGATGCCCAAGTAGGTGTTTTAGCTGCTGTCGCGGCTAATCCGCACATCAGTTGCAGGCAAACTGCGCGAGAATCGGGAATCTCAAAAACGTCGGTGTTGAGAATGCTACATCAACATCGATTGCACCCGTACCATATTTCTATGCACCAGGAATTGCATGGCGACGACTTTGAACGTCGTGTACAGTTCTGCCACGGGACACAAGATAAATTACTGGACGATGACAGATTTTTTGCACGCATTCTATTTAGCAAAGAAGCGTCATTCACCAACAGCCGTAACGTAAACCGGGATAAATGCACTATTGGACAACGGAAAATCCACGGTGGCTGCGACAAGTGGAACATCAGCGACCTTGGCAGAATTATGTGTGGAAGAATAATTGGCCCCCACTTTATCGATGGTAATCTAAATGGTACAACGTATGCTGATTTCCTACGTAATGTTGTACCTATGTTACTACAAGATGTTTCACTGCATGACAGAATGGCGATGTACTTCCAACATGATGGATGTCCGGAACATGGCTCGCTTGCGGTTGAAGCGGTATTGAATAGCATGTTTCGTGACAGGTGGATTGGTCGCAGAAGCACCATACCATGGGCCGCACGTTCACCGGATCGAACGTCCCCGGATATCTTTCTGAGGGGATAGTTGAAGGATATTTGCTATGGGATGTCAACCTGTCACCCGGCATGCTGTCCGACAAATATGTGATGGTCTGGGATGCGGTTTCTTTTCATAGCAGGACGCCTCTGGTTGCCACCCACGGCACACATACAACACGACAGCAGGTCGACGATATTCTACGCCCCATTTTGTTGCCCTCATTATAAGCCAGCCTGGACTTACATTTCGGCAACGTAAGGTGTGCCGGTACACCGTGGGAGTTTTTACTGCTTGTCTCTGTGCTTGCCAAATCCTGTCTTGGGCGGAAACGTCGCTACACCTCTCCCCAGTTGAGAACGTTTGGAGCACTATTGGCACGGCCCACCAACCACCGCGGGATTTTGGCGATCTGACGCATCAACTGGACAGAGTTTGGCAAAGCGTCCCTCAGGAGGATATCCGACAACTCTAAGAGGAATAACTGGTTGCATTAACGGCTGGAGGTCGATCAACATGCTATAGACTTGCTCGATTTGTGAAGCCATTTGTCATCAATAAATAATCCAATTCATCGGAAAATTTAATGGCTTGTTTTGTTGTACATTTACATGACATCTACTGAATCCGCCCCATTCGGATAATTCGTTTTGTACCAAAATCTATTAACCCCTTACTGAAAATTCCAAGCGATAGGAGATCGGAATGAACAGTTTCCTGGGGTACTGTGGAACTGAAACGCAAGGCCATGCAACGATGCAGTGACAAAAGTTTCTCGGCTACTGGTATTAAGGCCGAGCATGAAACCTCTGTCTGAAACTCCTTCATCAAAGAAGACGAAATAAATATTCCTGAAGTCGAATCAAGAACAATAGCCAAGATAAGAAACATAGAAGTCGATACCCTCGATGTAGCAAAGCAGCATAAATCACTTAATAAAGACAAGGCCTGCGGTCCAGATTCTACACCAGTCAGGTTTTTTTCAGAGTATACTGATACTCGTACAATAGCTCCATATTTAGCAATTATATACAACCGCTGTCTCACAGAAGGATCCGTACCTAAAGACTGTAAAATTGCTCGAATCACACCAATACCCAAAAAGGGTAGTAGGAGTAATCCGCTGAATTACAGTCCAATATCACTAACATCGGTTTGCAGTAGGGTTTTGGAACATATACTGTGTTCGAACATTATGAATTACCTCGAAGAAAACAATTTATTGACAAATAGCACGGATTCAGAGAATATTGTTCTTGTGAATACCCAACTAGCTCTTTGTACCCATGAAGTAATGAGTGCTAGCGGCAGAGGATGTCAAATTGATTCCATATCTTTAGATTTCCAGAAGGCTTTCGGCAGTGTTCCTCACAAGCGTCTTCTAACCAAACTGCGTGCCTAGGGAATATCGCCTCAGTTGTGCGACTGGACTCTTGATTTCCTGTAAGAGAGGTCACAATTCGTATAATGGGCAGAAAGTCATCGAGTAAAACAGAAGTAATATCCTGCGTTCCCGAAGGAAGTGTTATAGGCACTCTACTGTCCCTGATCCTTATTAATGACATAGGAGACAATCTGAGTAGCCCTCTTAGATTATTCGCGGATGATGCTGTCGTTCACCGTCTTGTAAAGTTATCAGATGACCAAAACGAATTGCAAAATGACTTAGATACGATATCTGTATGGTGCGAAAAGTGGCAATTGACCCTGAATAAAGAAAAGTGCGAAGTTATTCACATGAGTACCAAAAGAAACCCGCTAAATTTCGATTACGCGATAAGTCACACAAACCTGAAGGCTGTAAACTCAATTAAATACTTAGGGATTACAATTACAAATAACCTAAATTGGAACGATCACATGGGTAGGGTAAACCAAAGACTGCGATTCACTGGCAGAACACTTAAAAGGTGCAACAGGTCTACGAACGAGACTGCTTACACCACGCTTGTCCGCCCTATTCTGGAGCACTGCCGTGCGGTGTGGGATCCGCATCAGGTTGGACTGACGGATGACATCAAAGAAGTTCAAAGAAGGGCAGCTCGTTTTGCATTATCTCGAAACAGGGGAGATAGTGCACAGACATTATATGTGAATTGGAATGGCAGTCATTAAAACAAAGGCGTTTTTCGTTGCGACGGGATCATCTCATGAAAATTCAATCATCGGTTTTCTCCTCCGATTGCGAAAACGTTCTGTTGGCACCCACCTACATAGTGAGAAATGATCAACACGATAAATTAAGAGAAATCAGGGCTCACACAGAAAAATTTAAGTGCTCATTTTACCCGCGCGCCGTTCGAGAGTGGAACGGTAGCGAGACAGCATGAAGGTGGTTCATTGAACCCTCTGATAGACACTTTATGGTGAATAGCAGCGTAATCACGTAGATATAAATGTAGATGAGACGTAGTCAGCTCCCTGAGCCACAGAAAATGTTCGTCCGTGGCTTGTGCTGCTCCTCTTGGTTTTCAACTACTTTTCAAGGTCGGCAGCTCACTGAAGTGTAGCGCTTCCGAGGTAATAAAGGCCACGATTGTAGCTGGAACCACCCTGCCACTATGCCACACCGCGGCCGAACGTCTACTGCTCCATACTTGTGGCAAGAAATCACCGCAACAACCCTGTCTGTCAGCTCAGTCATGATCTCACAGGTTGAGCACTCACTCTGTCTAGCGTGGTGGCAAGTATTCATGCGCCCCTTCCCAGGTCCTGTAGTAATGTAGGTCTGATTCAGACCTCTTTTGAATTTGATTAGGGAGACGTTTTGGATCTCTCGTTCAGGTCTCTGGTGATGAACTCTGAGTTAGTCAGTATTGATTTACTAGTGAAGGCTACTTTCTGTTCAAGTTCGTCACTTTATTCTCTGAATGTTTACCAGTGTTACTGGTTCCTCGCCGACCGGTTCGAGGCACCATGTCACGGACTGCGTGGCCCCTCCCGCCGGAGATTCGAATCCTCCCTCGGTCATGGGTGTGTGCCTTGTTCGTAGTACAAGTTGGTTTACGTAGTGAGTAAGCCTAGGGACCGATGACCTCAGCAGTTTGGTCCCTTAGGAATTCACACACATTTCAATACTTAAATGGTTCATCTGTTCTTAATTTCCATTTTTAATACCAATTCGTCTCTTTTCGTTTCCTAACTAATCAGTAAACCCTTGCAAGTATGTAAGAACCGATGATTTCCACAGACGATACTGAGCATGATGTTAGTTTAAATTCTCATGGCGTGTCAAAGTAACCTGTGCTGTAGGCCACACAATCTGTCTAGAATCCTTCGTCTGGGCGTGGTCGCTAACAAAGTGACGGTGTCCAAAATCACATTTTAAGCCACACAATGTCTTTCAGTTTTGAATAGGCGAAATAACGGAGCAACACTGGATTTTGCACAAAGCTTCATATTTAGACCTCAAAAATATAGGGGGTGATTTTTTACCACAGTGTGCAAACTCTAGGGATTGATAGATGAGACGATACGGAAAAAAGGGTCTAATGAACTTATGTCCGGAAATGCACGGTTTCCATGCTAGAGACCTATTATTCAATCATACTTTGTTACAGAGACTGCGGTCTAATACGCGCTGTACCATGCATTCACAGTTGAAGCATGTGCTGAAAATGGTTTCCACGTGCCTCAACGCGTGCGTGTACGCGCCATCGCATGTTCTGTTTCACACGTTCACATCGGCCATGTTACATCCGAACAGCTACAGGTCTCCAGATCTGGAATCGGCTCCGCATACACGATATCTTTGAGAGGGCCCCGTAACCAGAAATCGCACGGATTGAGCTCCGGTGAACGACCAGGCCATGCAATTGGACCCCCTCGCTAGATCCATCGACCAGCAAAGACACGACTGAGATGCACCCGGACGTTAACGGCGAAGTGGGCTGGGCACCATCATGTAGCAGCAGCCACATAACCCTTCGAATCATCAATGGCACTTCTTCCAAGCAGGAGAAGGAAATACACTCGCAAGAGAGGCCGATAGTTCCGGCCCCTTAGGCGACATGGAAGGAAGACGGGTCCCAAAGTTTTTATCTTTGAGCCATCAGTCTTCTGCGGCCCGCCACGAATTCCTCTCCTGTGCTAACCTCTTCATCTCAGAACAGCATTTGTACCAAAATACGGTCACCAAGTATCCCGGCCCACGCATTCCTGCTTCACCTATGGTGATGATTCTCTGTCACCATAACACGGGAGTTCTGCATGCTGTCCCTCAGTTGAAGATACAACTCCGCATATAGGTGGCCCCATCTGTGAACAGGATGGACGACACAAATCCCGGAATCGTGGTTGCCTGGTGAAGAAACCAGTGACAAAATTGCTCCCGATGTCGAAAGTCTTTCGCTAGTATGCTCTACACACGCTGTAAGTGATAAGGGTAGAAACAACTGTCATGGAGAATATTCCACACGGCCCACAGCGGTCGCCCTCCACAGTGTTAATCACATTTTCCTCTAAGTCTGCTATCCGAACATTTCAGGTACGTCATTCACGATTTCCTGCTTCGTGAAAAACGGCGAAACACTGTTGCAAACAATGAATGCTGTGGTTGTTGTCGGCGGGGATAGGTCTCCTGATACAACCATGTTGCCCACCGCCCGTTGCCATTTGCCTCTCCATAAGTAAACACCATGTCGGCGAGCTCTCGATTCGAACATGGAACCATGGTGTACAACGCTGTATCACGTCCACTGCAAGGTGATACAGCAAAAGAACTGCATCGGCCACAACAGTACTAATTAGTATCGCAGGATAGGGTGCTAGGCATGACGTATGAGAAACAGTAGCGCCCTCTGGGAGGAAACCATGCGTACAGTAACTGTGGCTGCGTGGTACGGCGCATATAAGACCGCAGTCTCTGTAAAAAAGTATCATTGCGTAAATGGTCTCTAGCATGGAAACTTTTCATTTCCGGCCATAAGTTCGTTACACCTTCCTTGTTCCGTATCCTCTCATCGATCAATCCTTAGAGTTTGTACACGCTGCAAAAAATCACCCTGTGTACCAGCAGATAAATGTGAGGCATACTTAATCATGAGAATTATTTTTCTTTCTTCAGTTACCAACAATTTTATGGCTATTTGAGAGGAAAGAAAGTATTAAGCGAAATAATATAGGCTGGTGATTGACGAACTATTCATCAGTTAAGGACATGGAGCAAGGTGATCATTAAGAGCTCCATATGATTCATCTGTCATATATCAAAGCTTGAATAATTATGTATAACGAAAATCAGAAGTTCTGGTAAGTGAGCTTAGTGACAACTTCAAATGGAAATGATCTGCTTTGTCAATGACACTAAAGGCACGTCCAACCTTGATAGTCATTTTTTGTATTAGCTCTTGTTTCATTCGTAACTTTAGCAATACCAAGGGGGGGGGGGGGTGCAGAGGAGTTTCTTTAATATTGTAATCCATTAAGTTATTTTATATTTTAATATTTTGGAAAAAGAAATACGAGTATTTGTTGTTCCTCATGATGTCTTCTACCAGATTCCATAACTGTTCTAAATTTTTCGATTCCATAAATGTTTTAAATTTTTCAGTTTAACTTAACACAGAAAATTAAGTTTTAGTAGTAGATGTCACTCTCCACAGTGACTGTAATATTCATTATTTTCAAGTTCAGGAGCGTGCTCACTCTTCAGTATTTCTCTATAAAGTACGTTGTGAGTAAACAACAGGTAACGAATTACGTGTTTTAAAAATTTTATTCGGTGGGTATAAAGTACCCCGATCCTCTTGCTCTTGGCAGTACGCATTATTGAAAATGTGTTGATATTGCTAACGAAATTTTCGGGTTCTGGACCCTCTTACGTATCTGCATGTCGTCAAAAAGTGTGTTGTTAATATATATATCTACAACAATTAACGAGATCAGTGGGCACAGAGAGCCCAGCCTGTGTCCGCCTCCGCCTGCCTACCCCCTGTGAAACGCATTAAGGAAAATGCGCTGGTGTTGCTAGGATTGCACTCCGTAATTTATGAATTTTCGTGAAATATCTTACAAATGATCCTTATATTCCGATGGCACACAACACTGCATTGCTACGATATTCACCACTACCAAAAATGTTCTTTTGTCTTTCTTTTTAATTCCGTATATGTAAGTTAATTTTTTATGGGGAACAACTGGTGTCATCAACGAAAAATTACAATGCAGTTAACAGTTTTACTGATTCGTTTTGCCCACGTTTCTCTCACTGCTAACGTCTGAGATTTTATGATGTGATTGAGATTTTAATCTAGAAGTGATTTACGTGAATATATCTGAAAGTTGTGTTCCAGAGATTTCAACAGAATTTGTCTGCGGAGTTCTGGTATATAGAGATATAGTTTATATATAGTAGCAGTTAGGTAGCTTTAGATGGAGGTAGGGTTCCTTATTTCCTACCTAGAGGGGTGAAAGCTTTTAAGAAAGGGAAGAGGACAAAGTCCTATTGCCCTTAACATACCACCAAAGTCTTAAAGTTCGTGTTTTGTGCTCCCAGCTAGGAACTGCAGTATCTTTCCCGACAGTAAACCTGTACAACTTGAAATTTATATTTATGTAACCGCTCTGCACATGATATACCGCCATAGTACTGTGCAGCGCTGCAGATCGAATAGAAACGAAGCAGAACAGCACACTACCAGTCGCTGACCTCATATATCCCGACGATGGTCGCGTCCGACTCTGCCCGGCCCACAGTAACGTCGCCAATGGCACAGAAGGATCGCTCTTATGTCAAGAGGGCGCCGTCGACGTTTCAGAGACGATACAGGACCTCAGACATCCGCCACGCCGTTTGTTATCGGAAGCTCTTTCGCAGCGGCGCAGCGCTTCAGTTGTTATAGCGGACCGGTCGTATACATGCCAGCATGCGTTTCCACGCTGAGATTTATCTCTCTGTCGATTTTTATGATTCTTCATAGAAGTCATTCGAAAGCCAGCGATGGTTCCTTTTTCACACAAAACGAATATAGCGTGAAATTAAGTTATTACCTTTCAAACAGAAATTACCTTGTCAAACAGAAATGAATGTCAGTTTCCTCAGAATCCCTGACCGTGCAATTGAAACGCAACTGCTGGAGGGCCGGGGGGGGGGGGGGGGGAAGTAAATTTCAATTACGGTAGTAGTGGAGACCAATGTTTATAAAATCTCTCGACCGGGCGAGCTGGCGCACTGGACTCGCATTCGTGAGGACGAAGGTTCAAACAGGCGTCCGGCCATCCTCATTTAGGTTTTCCGTGGTTTCCCTAAATCGCTTCAGGCAAATGCCGGGATGGTTCCTTTGAAAGAGCACGGCCGATTTCCTTCCCCATTCTTCCCCAGTCCGATGGAACCGATCACATAGCTATTTGGTCCCGTCCCTCTAAATCAACCAACCAACCAAAATGTCTCGACACTGGCATACATCTGAATAACGCGATACATGTGATTACATAAAAGTAATTGTTTCACTCAGCATGTGTTGTAACATACAAAAGCATATCTTTTGAGTTCTAGTAAAATATAACACATGGGTCTATGTTTAACATGCAGTACCACAGGTTTGTTACCACATAATTTATTTCAAAATTCAGGAAGTAACTAAAACACAAGATACAACTAATCATTCAAATAACACCTCAGTTTTCATCTTCGTACAGTCTATTAAAAATGTAAAGCGTAATCAAAATGCCCCATAAATTATCAAATTATTATTAAAGGTATTTCACATAAAACTTCGTTATGCAATTTTTAGTTATAAGCACCTGACTGTAATTCTGTAGGTAGTTTTATTAATACATTTTATGCAAAGAAATGTGATATAATTACGATGGCTAACTACATATCACCTAGAATTTCTGCACAGGTGAAAGCGGCTTATATTGAGCTCGATATGCCTCAACTGAAACTTGTTTTACTCTAATTTTGAAGGAAAATACTTTTGCCAAAAACAATTCGTTTGAGAAGTTATTGATGATAAAAGCTTCCGCATTCTAGAAGATTTTTTTCTAAAAGATTTGAATGCTTAATCATACATTCCTGTAATCCTAATGCTCATGCGACTAAAAATATTTTTTTAATCTGGTAACTATGAAGTTGTTGAAATTACACAGTTCTGTTTGGAGAAAATTCTCGCAGAAAATTTTAGTTTGTAAATATGGCAGTCGCGCACCCATTTGGTGAGTCTGCTCAGTTTTTAACCTGCAACAATATTTTGCGAACCACTCTGTGACAACCTTACTACTTGAAAGATACTGTGCATCTTATCTGAAGATATTTCTCATTGACCTGATAAATGATGAAAAAAGTGACGAAGTGTGCTTCAGTCACTGCGTAACATGTATGGCGTTAGACACGGGACACGTAGCAAGAGACAGAGGAAAGAAAAAACATATTTCTGATTGTAATTATTTCCTCTCAACGAAAATGAAGCAGTGCAAAAATAATGAATTCTTATTTCCTTGATGTTTAACCTAGTTGCTTGCTGGTAGGTATAGAATATTACACAATGTCCACCTGATACAGATGAATTTTTGGCTCAACATAACCTCCTTTGTGGTTTATGCATGTGATCCAGCGCAATTCCAGTCACCCCCCCCCCCCCCCGCCTCATAAAATAAATTGAATTTTCAAATCTTTGCTTTAAAGTATCAGCAACGTCTTCATTCACAAGAAAAAATTAAAATAAGTTCCTCCTTCCAAGTAATTTTCTAAGTGAGGGCGGAATGGGATAAAATCCGTGCTGTAGGACTCGGGAAGACTTTTTTCTGGGTTCAAGCTGTGAAAGTACTCGTGGTTGGTCTTTCAGTTTTCGACCCATCTTTGACAAGAGCACTGGATTCTGGTTTGAACAAACGAGTCACACGTCACGAAATCAGCGTCGTTAGCAGGACTTGATTCTTTCCCCATCCTCTTACAATGTCATGCATGTTACCGCAGTGGAACGTCAAGGAAGTGGAGGCAGTCACCCAACTCTCCATCCATCGTTAACGATGGTTGGCTAGAAGGCTTTAATGTGGTCGCACAAATACATCCAGATCCTCTCAGTTTTGACATGTGCTCAGAAGTAAGGGTGATGTGGAACTGGAACACGGGGTTTACTGGAAGCACACTCGCATCTATTTGTTTCTCCACGTCGGCTGTCCAGTAAAGCGAAGGGGTGCTCTGTACCTTGCAAGTCAACTACTATCACATGTAGGGGTGTTCTGACAGGAATTAATGCCTTCAGAACCTATTCGCTGACTAAATGTCACTTATTACACAAAGGTTTGACCCAAGAAGTGATTTGTAATGCAATTTCAAAAACTTATTAAAGAGTCGTTAGTGCTTACTTTGTGCAACGTAAAGAATTGTGAGCATGAATGAATATTTGAGTGAATTTTATGATCACAGCTGCTTCTGGCAATTTCGTAATATAATTCAGAGAACATATTTATGACCAAACTTCTAAATAATTCATGTTCAATGAGCATGCGTGGCTCCGTCTTGTAAACTAACACCTTTGTGTACAAAGCCCGATATACGAAGATCCAAAGTAGTCACGTGAAACAAGCAACCTGTAAAGCAAGCAAAGGGTTTATGGTTGCTACAGTTATGAAAAAAATGTCTACTGACTCTGACTGTGTCTCATATCGTCTAACATTCCTGCTGAATGTTTGAAACTGACGGGGCTTCATACTCGAAGTTAAGTGCAGAGTGAAAAACCCATACAGTGCCGAATGAGTAGTCGTATCTTTAGACAGAAATTCGTCAGTGACACGGGAATGTAAATAAATCATGGTAATTTCAGTTCAATTCGAAATCCTATCGACGCAAACCATAATGTTTGATACTAGAATGAGCACAAATGTTCAGTTCAGTTCGAAATCCTATCGACGCAAACCATAATGTTTGATACTAGAATGAGCACAAATGTCTGCATGTGCTCCATGTGTATCACAGTGTCTCTCCATAAGAACGAACTGAATAAAGAGGAACGCTAGATACGTCAGAAAAATTGGAATTTTTTAAATAAACGAGTGTGTGAAATGTTCAACACGCCTTCTATTCGGATGGATTAATGAAAACCCGATTTGTGCCATGTGTATTGAGAGTTAACTACCTCACCGAATGACGAACGTTCAGTCTAAGCAAAAGAAAAAGCACATGAAGGATTTGAAAATGCTACAGTCAAATGTCGCGACAAGTTGCCAAATTGCAAGTCGCAATGGCGCTTTTCTTTTGTAATTCTTTGCTTGAGAATATGGTTAGCGAACATGTACCAGTTGAGACTCGAGTTTTGTGTCCTCTTAACAATACGTTATTGAGACTATGATAATAAATAATGTAGTACACATTACTCAGTAAATGCATATATCAAGGTGTTTTTAAGCTTAATAGTAAAGGTTTCACTTTTAGTATTGTTGCGGAAAACGTGAACAGATGGTGAAGTCGGGTTCTCGTCGCGGTTTTGTTTACATTTTAGCGCAGTTAACTTACAGGGCCTGTTCTGGTTCCCTTACAATAATTTCAGTAGAGCGTACTCCTCTCTATTTGGTTAGCACGTCCCGCAAATAGCGTAAATCTGAAGTTGTTTGATTCATAAACTTGCCACTAATAGTTTGTTTACATACAGCTGCGTAAGTGTTGAATTTTGGAAAGGAGTTTTCTCGTTTATCGGTAATTTAACATACTTATTCTTACTAATGTATTATTTTCATTATGAGTGAAAATTACATAACTTGCTCTAGAATTGTTAGACCCGGGGTTTGATGCGATGGGTACTAGTTTTCTCCATTTGGGATACTGAAGTGTTGTGGTAATTGCGGAAGTAAATGAGGCTCTTCAGTGATTTTGCAAGATATGTGGTGGAGGTAAGAAGACGTTGGAACAGGATGGGAGATCGTTGCCTTTCATGCTCTATTACAGAAAACAAGGAAAGAACTGGATTGGTTAAGAAAAGAGAAAGATAAAGAGAGATGGCAAGTGGGAACAGGCGACGGTAGAAAGAGTCTTAGAACTTCAACTGACAGTTTTGTGGTGACTCTCAAAAATAGGATTTCTCTGTTGTGTCAGTCATAAACAGAAGCCTCAGGCATATGTAAACAGGATACACCAAACTTTCAGCAGTAAACTGAAAAATAAGTAAGTGATTTCCAATCAGAAACGCCACAGTTCGCAGTAATTGACGGTCAGTCATCGAGTAAAACAAAGTTAATATTTGACATTCCCCAAGGAAGAAGTTTAGGCCCTCTGCTATTCCTGATCCACACAAAAGATTTAGGAGACAGTCATAGCAGTGCATTTAGATTGTTTGCAGATGATGTTGTCATTTGCCAACAAGTAATGTCATCAGATTATCAAAACGAATTCAAAAATGATTTAGACAACATAACTTGAAACCGCAAAATTTTGAAAGACGTCCGGAAAATACATGACATTGCATCTCTGACAAAAACAGAATTCTGACTAAGAACAAAAGAAACAGAAATTAATTACTCTTCATACAAATCACAAAGAAACAAGTTCTCATGTATCTGACTGCGAGTTTTAAAAATATTCTGTAAAAACTCCTAACAACTGTTCTGCAATGCTCCCGTACGCAACAGACGACTTACCTCGTCTTACCGCTGCAACTGCGTATCAGCAGCATGCTAAAATAGTTCAAAAGCAGTACTGCCATCCATGCAGAGTGCAATGCATGGTCAAAATAACTGCACTAACTACTGCCATATTTTTTGTATAGAAATTGATTGATCATGAGGGCTTTGGTCAACAACCGTTAAGCGGTGTAAAAATGAAAGAAATCAATAAAGACTTTAATTTACTATATTCATGAAATAGAGTACTTAAACACTGACAAACTTTAAGCAGACCTTAAATATTCCACAATGTCTATGCTCAATAAACAAGTCTCTGGCCACACAAAAAATACGACTGTTACTCTAAATGCACAAATCTGACAAAATCCCTCCAGTGTGCAAGCAAGTAACAACTAGGTGCAACAAAAACGCAAAGAACAATAAATTCTCAGTTAATACCAAAGTCTGCTCTGGTGCTGCTAGCTCCACCACCACAGGTTGCGACCTTTCATGCCACACGGCTTTTCTTCAGTGCGGGCTGTGTTCGACCACTTCCGATATCTCTCAACAACTTTTCGCTCACTGCTACTCTCGATAATAACATCTCAGACTCAGAGTTTGTGTGTACATACGTCCCTCTTTCATAGCCCCTACCCTCACTTTTAAGGATTTTGTGAGGTGATTTTTGCCTAACATGTTGACAAGGAACAACGGCAAAATAGTTACATAACAAAATTGAGAAAAATAGCGTTAGATGTTTTACAAAAGTGGTACAATACATAAACATAAGATTACATAAGTTATGTGCCTAATAGGAAGTTGATACACTGTACGATGTAGTCAAGAAAAATAATATACAACTATCATCTCGTGTATGTAAGCACTCATCTCCACCTGACATTGACAGAACTTCATTTGCCAGGATAAGAAAATGTTATTTATAGTTCTCCAAGAGGGTAAAATTATCTTTCAGTCATATGGATACAAATATTACACAGAAACAGTGCAAAGGGAGGGAAAATAAATATACAAGAATAATTTGTCAGGTAAGCACTCATATCTGCGTGACATTGGTGGTAGTTCAATTGACAAGATAACAAAATGATATACACAGCTCTTCAATGGAGTAAAAATCATCTTACAATAGAAAATCATATAAAGAATGACATGTTTTAGGTGCACCAGACTCCGAAACAACTCACACTATGTCGAGTGACAATACACCAAAATGTTAATATATTAATTTGACGACACACGTCTGAGGTGTAAGCATACTGTGTGTGTGTGTGTGTGTGTGTTGGGGTTTATGGGCGCTCAACATCGAGGTCATCAGCGCCCTGACACACATTAAAAGGAACGAATGTGGACAGACCTAAGAAAACTGAAGCACACACTCAAAGAAAGCGGGAAAAGAAATAAAATGCTACATAAGAAAGTAAAACCGAAGGAAAGGGAAAACATAGCAACAAGAATGCCACTGAAATTGTCACTGGCTGGCTACTTACATAAAATATGGGCGAGCTTGTCACACAGTGAGCAAATTAAAATCCTCTCCCTAAAATCTTTGTAAAAACATTTGACATGGCACAGAACTTTAAAACTTTAACCACATTCGTCCGAGTGTTGCCTAAAAGAGTTGGCAGGTCCGCTGGCAAGTCAGCCGCGGCCCGCTGGTCAGAAAATAAAACGCAATCCAATAAAACGTGACGCACAGTGACCTGGACGCAGCAAGCACCACACATTGGAGGGTCTTCTCGCCGGAGCAGGAAGCCATGCGTCATAGGGCTGTGGCCTATTCGAAGCCGAGTGAGGAGAACCTCGTCCCGTCGATGGGGCTGAAAGGAGGTACACCACACACGCGTTGTGGGCTTGACTATACGGAGCTTATTGTCAGTCACTTCCAGCCACTCATCCTCCCACCGACGCATGACCCGTGAGCTCAACAGCGAGGTGAGTGCGTGCAAGGGGATAGAACACTGAGATACTTGTGGGGCGAGACACGCCTCCTTGGCTGCGAGATCTGCCCTTTCATTCCCAGCAATGCCAACATGCCCCGGAACCCAGCAGAAAGCTACAACCTTCCCAGTAGCTGTAGTCGGAGGAGGGCATCCTGGATGGTCTGGACTATTTTATCTGCCGGATACAAATGGTGCAATGAGTGAAGGGCACTGAGTGAATCGGAACAGACAAGAAATTTAGGAGAGGAAGAATGTCTCATCTGCTCCAGCGCCCGCAAGATCGCAGACAATTCTGCATCAAAGACAGTAAAAGTCTGAGGCAGTCAGATCTTGAGGACACGATCCGGAAAAACAACTGAGCAACCAACGGAATCCCCTTGTTTCGACCCATCCGTAAAAATAGCTACATAGTCGTGGTGCTAAGATAAAATAGCAGAAAATGATGCATTAAAAACGGTGGCGGGAGTGCAATCTCTCTTGTACTGCAATAAATCTAAAATCACTCCGGGCCTCTTCAGTAACCAGGGTGGCAGGCGGTTAAAACCCTGGATTTGGGGTTGTACAGACTCCACACCGAGCGACTCTAGCCCACGTTGCACACGGATCCCAAACGGCAACGTAGCTCGGGGACGGTGGGAAAAAAGGCGGTCCAGAGGTGGATGGGCAACAAGGTGGTGAGCAGGCGAGATGGGAGCTGCAAGAAACTTACAAGCCTGGCGCACCAGCAGGAACTGCCGTCGGATGGTAAGTGGCGGTTCGCCAGCCTCAGCATACTCAGAGACTCGTTACATACATTATGTCCATTGACAAACACACTAAAATGTTTTAGTGTGTCACTCCTTTCCATATTCAGATAAAGATACTGTATAGGATCAGTAGTAATAAGACACAAGTATATACCTTATTGAGCATCAAAGAATTCATGAAGATCATGAACACATTGACGTTGTATCCGTTTGAAAAAACAGGTTCTCATAATTGACATAGAAGATCAAAAGCCTCATATATGACACAATAACAGAAATGAATCATAGTGACAAAATGAATAATAGTAAGTTACATACACTTGAATGATAAAGTCATCATTACGTGAATAGGCACATAAGCTCAATGCTCAGTAAATTACTAAAAAAATTTACGACCACAGCAAAATACATAAGTGTGTCAAATTTGTAGAAGTACAGTTGTAAATATGAAGATTAGGCCAGCCACATAGCGGCAAACGTGTCCTATATACATTCATTTTCTGATGGTACAGAGCACAATTTACTGTGAATTACGTTTTTTGATCCAGAATATGCACTGCATGATATACAAATTTGTCCAAAGACATTTATGGTGACGTATTTAAGAAATGATACGATTAATCTTAGATCCCAGGGTTCATATATCCACAGTAACTACATATGATTTAAATTATCATACTTAAGAAAATGGTCACTGCTCTATGATACATTAACACACATAGTAAAATTACAGGTAAACAATCAAAATACGAAGTTCATATAATCAAATTTCTGTGGTAGATATTTAAGAAAAAATATGTGTGAGTGTAAATGCAATTCCTTCTTACACACTAGGGTAGACTGGCTATGGTTGTGACAATTTTCATTTGATTCCCTATATTGTTGTTACTATGTGAGTTAGATGGAGTAAGAATGTTTTTTGTAGTACAGTGTACATTTGTCTAAATGAAAATATTAAAGTTTTGTCGCTAGTTACAATGGTTATCTCATAGGAGCAAATTAGAAAAAAAATGAAAAATGTCACAGCCGACCACACCCCAGGGGCGGTTGTGACAGTACCTGGGGTCGGTAGTGACACGTTAAATATTGCATCAAAATAATATAAAATCAGTTTCATTGCAACTAATATCTAACATAATAGCAACATAATCTTCTTCTGTAAAAATTTAACTTTTATGCAACAAAAGAAATATAATTTTGGAACACTTTAATAGCTTCTAACTAATAAGGAACTCTAGCATCTATAGCTGTTATTGTAACAGTCATCATGTTACAATCAGCAAAAGAATTTAACTAAAATATCAAACTATACAATATAATAAGTGTGTTGAAATACAAAACATATAAATAAATAGGCATTATAAAAACAGTGAAACAAAAATCTTAAAATGTCTTATTCAAGGAAAATCTAAGCATTTGTGTAAATATGATCACAAAAAAGCAAAGAACAGTAGAAATATAAGGTTGAGTCTTAGTTCTAAAAGTACAACACTGAGATCTAGTCTGACTCATCACAATTATGACAAATGTAAAACCGACTGCCACCTGCGCACTCCAAGTGGGACCAGAGCTCACATTTTCCTTGACATTTTATCCATTTTTCGCCAGGCCTACTTTTTGAATAAGGGCCTAAGCAAACCAGACAGAAATACTCTTCTTCATCCGATGACGATAGTGGTATCTTCCTTTTCTTTGCTTTGTTTTTCTTTTTCCTTTATTTATTCCTCTTAATTCAGTAAGATGTTTCCTTACCTACTGAGCCTTCAATCGTTTTTCTTTTTCGTCATATTCTTGCCTAACTGCCTCTTTTTCAGGCGTGTCTGTATAAATGGTTGACTTTTTATGTCTGGAACCTCTTGTTTTTCTTTGCGGAGCCTTAGGAAAAGGCCGAACAATTTCAGGCGAGAAAACAGGTGGAGTGGCTGAAAATGACGCAGTTAGCTCAATACTACTTGAACTCGGGATTGAAGATTCGCATAATAAAGAAGCTGAAAGTGGCTCCAATTCATCATTGCGTTCAGGATTGTTCTCCCCAGAGTCAGGTCTTTCTATTTCAGACGATGGTGAAAAGCCAAATTCTTGTGTTAAAAACTGTGGTATTTCATTGTTAACTCCAGCATTGTTTCTCCCATTCTCAGAGTTCGGTGTGTGCATTTCAAGAGATGGTGTTGCACAAGTGTTCTTTTCTGTGCCAGGGTTTGCTCTGTCCGTAACAAAGGAAGATGCAAAGTCAGTTTCTTGAAATACATTACGATTATAGGGGTGAATACCAGTTTTGCAAAAACCAGCCTGAATGTTCGATTGTGTGAAAGCCAGAGGCATAGAAGTTTTGATAATACCTGGTATATCGTAGATTGTCATTGTTTTTCCAGGGTGACTCCGCATCCAGCCATCACAAGCAGTATTTATAGCTTTCTTGAAGGGTCCGAACACAGATCTATCCAAGGGTTGAAGTTTGTGCGAACAGTGTGGAGGAAATGAAAGCAATGTGATTCCATTTTCTTTAAAAAAATCCAGTGTGTTGATGCGGATGTGTGAGGAATGGTTATCCAGCAATAGCAACGCTTTATGCGTTTGTGAAGCATTAGAGAATTTCTTAAAATGTTGGAGAAATACTAAGAACGAATCATCTTGCATCCGTCCTGAAGGATTTGCAGTCCCAATTGATCCAACAGGCCCATCCCTAACAAAATGATCACGATAACGAACCCGTGGAAATATAAATAGAGGAGGCATAGTATTCCCCAAGGCATTTACTGCAAAAGCAACTGTGACTAATGTGCCTCGCTCAGCTGAAGTAAGAGCTCTCACTTGGCGTACCACACATCTTGCTACTATCTTGTCAGGTTTTTCGACAGTAGTGACGCCTGTTTCGTCAACATTGTATACATCCTGTGGTTCATACTTCTGTCTGTCCGAAACAGTTTGCAAATTGTCATAAAAAGCTTTTACATTTGTTTTATTAAAGCTCGTTGCTCTTGAAAGGCTAGTTGCTTGAGCTACGCGAACAGAGAGTGAAGGATTTCTATTCATGAATGAACGAAACCATTCCTCGCCAGCCATCTCATTCTCGAGCCAAGTAGCAGGTCACTTCAGATTGTATTTAGTACTAAGTTCGAAAGCTAGCTTCCGCACCTCTTTCGGAGAAAGGCCAAAATATATTTCTGAGCACCGTGTTATATAAAGTGCCAGCTGCTGTTCCTGCACCTCAGAGAACACTTTATTATGTGCGACATATCCCATGCTGACGCTGTCTTCATTCTGGCGTGCAGTGACTCCATCGCGTTTACGAATGTATCGTAGCAAAGACATGCGATTAACTTCGAGCATTTCCGCGGCTCTGCGTATAGAACTCCCGTTTTTCACTTCTTTATAAGCGTCTTCATATTTTGTAATGCCACACTGCCCTCTGTCAGTCTTCCTCAACCTCTTTCTGGGCATCTAGAAAAAAATAATTATCTTCGTGTCACAACGTGTAATATTAGTGATTTGCGCCTCACAAACATTAATATACGCTCAATAGTAAACGCCTGATGGCCTAAAGTTATCGAACAATTGTAAAGTAAAAGAAATGAATCATCGCATAGCAGCGACAGAATCTATTATTCTTTATCTTTGCCGTTCTTGCGCGGTGCCAGTAAACCTCTATGTACATGTATCGATTAATGGTATAAAAAAGAATTCTGTTGTTTCAAGACAAATGAGGCTTTTGGCGCCTCACCTTTTACTGTTTGTATTCCATGAGAGGCGGACGCGAACTTGCTGAGTTCCACAACTGTATTTTATATTTGATGTGAAAATATTGAGTGAATATGCTAATTGTTATTTTTTCCAATCAGAAAAGATGTAGTTTCTTGTAACTGATATCGAACAGACAGCATCAAGAGGACATTTTGACTGTTATGTATAAAGTATTTAACCACAATGGTCATCTATTGTAATTTAATATGAAAAGGTACGTAGCATTAAAAAAAAACGTGTGTTAAAGATAAGTGTGCTTATTTTCGTAAATTAACCTTGATGAGTCCATCTCCTTATTAACTCAACTGTTAATTATTTTGTGTTACTTCATCATCAGAAATTACGATCAGGCTGATGGGTAGAACGCAGCATGAGGCAGAAGGAACATTATCGTTTTCCTATTATTTCTGAACCAATTTTATTTTTAATTGTGTAGTGTTGCATTTCTTTTAAAGTCTATAAATCTTCTGGTCCCTTAGTGTTGATCCGGGTATGACTACATTGCGACTATAAAAATGCACAGAAATGATAATGTTTCTTCCGAGCGATCTCAAATATATATTTCAATATGCTGCTCTTATTCAGGTATTTAATGGTCAACGTATGTTATTATAATAGCGCAATAAATCCCTGATTCTGTTGCCAAGTGGCCCACCAAAATATTTACTTTTTCGACGTTTAAAAAAAAAGTAACAGTTCTTTTTATTTTCGTCCCCCAAGAGCAACGCTACACTTGGCGCCCAACGTGGGGCTTGATCAAAAATCATTTCATGTATGTGTTTATTAATTTTTCAGTGCTTGTTCTAGTAATTGTTTCATTTTTTCATGTGGATGCAATTCAACTGAGAAAGAGAAGTGGGAAAACCTTTTAATTAATTCAGAAGAACGATTGATGAAATTACCAAAAAACGCGAGTATCCAGCTGTATCATTATCAAGACAGCCATAGTAAGTCAAATTTTATACGCAGTAGCAAAGCTTTCGTAGTGACGTAGCATCTTTCGAGTTGATCAGAACGTAAACCTGTCTTTCCTTGCCTTGAAACAGCTTTATTTCAATTTGTCCATAGTCCATTCTTATGTAGTTAAATTCAGTGAAAGTGTACCATTGTTGTCAGTGCATAAAAAAAATTACGATATGGCGGATAACTACGCTCAAAACTGGTAAAACGTGTGATATTTCATTTGTTTGTAATTAGTAGGAACCATCTTGTCTTCTTGGCGTAAATGAACGTCAGTTGTTACCCAGAGTTAAAATTTTATCTTAGGTCCCAGTAAGCCATAGCACTACGTCACAGACAAACGACTGACGGCAGTGACAAACAATATCTGTAGCATTTTGACGTTTGACAAATAATTCATGAACATGGCTGACGGTAAACAGCGGACACAAACAAAACCAGACGACAGCGGTGATGCGAATGGACCTCACTATCCATTACGATCACGCGCGATAGCTACACGAGCGGAGGCAGAAGCACCCTCGACCGAAGTTTTAGAAGCTGGTCCTAGTGTGCAAACTATTCCCGCTTTTGAAAAAAATGACTTGGCTGCAATGATCGAAGCAATAATGGAACGCAAGTTCGAAAGCCAAAAACAGGAAAGATTAGATGAAAAGGCCCGCGAAGATAAAGAGAAGGCCGAAAGACGGCATAATAAAAATCAGGTCCTTACAAATATGTGCAGCTCAGTAAAAGAAGACATAAATTCAGTAAAAACAGAAATAAATTCGGTAAAAACAGACATAAATTCAGTAAAAACAGACATAAATTCAGTAAAAACAGATCTGCAAACGGAGATAAATGACCTAAATACACGGTTAAATTCGGTAAAGGCCGAACTAAAGGCAGACATAACAGCTGATTTAAATACCCTGTTGGGTAATGTCCAAAGCCAAATCAGTAGTCAGATCACGATCATGAGGCTAGAAATTGACACACAAGTAGAGTCAAAAATAGAGGATATTTCAAAACGGTTAGATGAAAAAATCGAAGCAGCCAAGGGAGAGATAAATTCAAAAGTGATAGAATATCAAAAACAAGCTGCGACCTTAAAAGAAGATTATACTGCAACCTCTGATGAGGTCAAAGGAGTTAAAACCGCAGTAGACACGATCGAGAATGTTGTTGATGATCTTTCCAAACAGATTGAGATTCTTAATGTAGAGGATCGAATAAAGAATACTGTTAAGGCACATGCTGAAGCATTGTCCGACCACTACCAAGAGTGGATTAAAAACAAAAACGGATTCATAGAAAACAAGGTCAAGAACGAACTCAGGGAAACGGTCAAAAACGTGGCCTTTGAAATATTGGCAGCCCCTGGAAAAACAGGAGACACGGTGATGTCAGAATTAGGCCAGATAAGACGAACGTTAGCTCAAGATTTACCTGAATGGCGTCAACAGATAGTTGATGAAGTTCGTACACTAAAATGTCAAGTTGAAAATTCCCCACCTCCCGTGTCAGGAAACTGGAATAATTCACCACGAAGTAATGAACAACAGCAGGTACATTACCGTTCACCATTTGATAACGCTCAAACTCATAGTTCTATAGAAGCACAAGTTAACCAGACTACCAGCCCATCCACTTTTGTCAGTTTGATGCAGGAGGAAAGCGTGATCAAACATCGTATTTTTCCGACCTTTCACCCACAGAAAAGAGAAATTCATCCTATAGTGTTCCTCCGAAATTTTTCAGGAATTTTCCCGAATAGCTGGAGTGACCGCCAGTGAATTCAATTCGTTAGTGGATTTATCGTAGGCGATGCTGCCTTCTGGGGAACCGAAATGGTCGACTCTTGTAAAAGTTACAAAGAGCTTGAACAGATGTTTTTAGCTAAATTCTGGAGTTCTTGTGTGCAGCAGCACCTGAGAAAAGAGGTTTACAACGCCGAAGTGTTTAACAGTAAGCGCGGTAGTTTCAGAAAATATTTTGAAAAGTATTTAGCGAAAATCAAGTTCTGGGATTCGCCGATCACCGCCAAAGACGTTATTATGATTCTAAAAACTAAGCTACCGATTGCGATCAGAGAAAAGTTAGTAAACGTGTCTGAGGACGAGACGGACACTTTCCTATCTGTGTTAGACTCGTTAGATCTGATTTACGAGGACGCTAGAGTTGATGTTGGCAACGCCCACTTCAGTGCAGGCGGCCAGCACAATACAGAATACGTAGGCAACAATGGTGGCCGAGCGAAAGCGCGTCACAGCGACAACCAGTACCAACCCCACAACGGTTTCAAAAATAAACACACTACGTACTCCAACAGCAAATACAAAAATAAGTACAATAACGGCCAGAGATACAATCGAATATATAATTCGTCACCACCTCAGTACGAAAATGCACATTATGACACACAGCCCCAGCAATATGGAAACACGCAACCGATCAACGGTAATCATCAAAACGATCAGTCTTACGATTCAAATCGTCAGTGGAAAAGAAATAAATGGCATAATCAATGTGGAGACCAATGTACACCTTTCAGTAACGGTTACAATCAACACAAGCCACAGCAAAATATCTATCAGCCACAAAATATACACTTCACGCAACAAGCGAACGGACCTTCGGGAACTCTGAAGCCTAAACGCCCGCATAATACGCAAATTTATTATGCGCAAGCGAATACGCCAGGACAACAAGATCCGTTTCCAACCGAGTTCGTACCACAAAACCAACACCAGTTCCAGACGGAAGAAACATTAAGAAATATAAATCAGCAGGAAAGTAAGCGTCGAGCGGAAAATTAAAAGCAGCACCTTTGAGCCTCCTAGAGGATGCTGCAAGTTTGAATGGGGGCACCCTGTCCCTTAGTCCACACGAAATTAAAGCAATTAGGTATGACAAAGAGACAAACTTACGGGATGATCTAGTAGCAGACACTGAGACGAAAGACAATGATGACGTATGGGACGAACAAGTTCAAGCTTCCATAAGAGTATCAATTGCCAACATACCAGTAACAGCCATTGTAGATACAGGAGCTAATATAAATGTCTTATCTTTATGTTTATTTAAGCAAATATCCTCTGTATGCAAAGTTTTATCATTTCCAATTCAAGGTTGCACCGTATCGGGAGCAATTGGTCCACTAACACAACGTGTAAATCTTCAGACTCAGCTTCAAATCCAGATAGAGTCTATTTCAGTAACGTGCATTTTTCTTATTGTTAAAAACCTATCAGTGCCATGTATCCTGAGTATGGAATTCTTGAGGCAGACGAAAGCTAAAATTGACGTCGAGTGTGGAATCTGTACTCTAGTAGCGAGCCAGCAACAAGTAACTGTAAATTTGTTAAGAAGTAAGGTGAAGACAAACTTTGGAGTGCTTCAAATAGCAGTACGGCCATGGACTAAAAGACAACAGTACAGTCAGACAGAAGACATGACAGATCTTGAAAGTGTTAATGACGATGAGTATAAAGACCTAATTCCCGGTCAGAATGAATTATACGGTAAAGCTAGTGAGTCCATTGAATTATCCAAACAACAGAAGAATGAGCTTTACAGTTTGTTAACAGATTACGTTCAAGTATTTTCTAAGAAACCTGGACTAATAAAAAGGCTTTGAATATCGAATGGATGTCCTGTCCCATTCAACCTACTGTAGAACAAGCTATTCCATTCCATATGCGAGACGCGAAGCTGTCAAGTGCGAGATCAAGAAAATGTTACGCTGGAATGTGATAGAAGTATCTCATTCACCTTATTCGAGTCCTTTATTGTCTGTGCTAAAATCAGATGGTAGCGTAAGGCTAGTCCTAGATGCAAGATTAATCAATAAAATTATAGTACCCATAAGAACGAGACCAGAGGCTCTTGAAGAGCATCTGCAGAAGTTTCTTGGAGTTAGTTATTAGTCAGGACTCACTTTAAACCATCCCTGTTGTTAAAGAAGAATCGTAAGTGGCAACACATTTATGAAGGTCCCTTTGTGATAATGAGGAAACCACACATTGGTTGCTATTTGTTATCTGACCCTGCCACGAATAAAATCAAAGGATTGTTCCATCATCAAGATTTAAGAAAATTTTATAACGCCAGGAATTAAGTTAATTTAAGCTGTAAGAAAATTCTAAGGTATTGGAGATCAGGATTAACCAATGAGTAACAAGAACGGAACTGAACTGACTACGGACGTTAACCGGTGCTGAAAGGAAACCTTATGTATTAAAACAACGCGTCTGGAAAATAAAATACAGAATAAGTTGTAGACAAGTATTTACATGAATAATCTTTATGCAAACAGGAGGACATGTCCTAGAGGCGATTTTCAATTTAAGTTATAAGTTAGTATGTAAGGAAAATGATGTACTCGAGAGGTCTTAATTAGCCCCGAGGTACTAAAATGAGGAAAGAGGAAGGAGCGAATAATGCACTTCTCTCGCTAAATAGTAATTTGAGAATGAGCAGGAAGGAGCGAATAATGCACTTCTCTCACTAAATAGTAATATGATAATGAAGATTATATGTGCTTAGTATTAGTAAGTGAAATTTAATCGAGGACAAATTAATGACCTGTTTTAAAAGGAAATACTTAAACGTCCAGACAAAAGAGGAAAGTTGTAAGAAAAGATTCGATTCCATGAGGTTATTCCCTATTTTCAAATGTGACGTAAATAAGGCACCACCTGTTAGCGCAAAACAGTCGGTAGATTTAACTTGCAAACTCCAGCACAGTGCTGTGCCAGCGATAAAATAACATCTCTTTGAAGTGAACAGATACCTAGGATTAAGCATGAACAGATTGATAACGCAGTGCAATTGTTCTAAAAAGGCCTGACGTTAACCTTAAGTAAAAGCGTGATGGAATAAAAAAGAAGTTTATTATATAACTCAAAGTAAGATGAGTCCAGACTATAAACAAGCTGAGTAAAGAAGATATGAGTAACATGGTTTATTATGGCAACTTCACGGTACTATTGAGCATTAGCAATACTGCAAATTCACAAGCCAGCAGCACATAGAATAAGGATCTCGCCCAAACTTCACAGGTAGCGACAGCAGCAAACAACAACACTCTAGTGAGAGGCTTATATATACAAATGATAATTAATACCCAAATGCGTAATGCATAAACTTGACTTAGTCTAAGAAATGAGCAAAGAGTAGTAAGCAAGCTGCAGCAAGATACATATTAGATATACATGCTTGAAGTGATAGATTTTATTTTAAGTGTGCACTGCAATATTTATTGTTTTCTCTGTGATTATGTGATTATTGAATCCCTTTCCTAAGTGCAAATCCTTTAAGATCCTTGATCCTATCCACTCCTCAGGATCAACTTGTAAAGATGCACGTGTGCTTGTAATCTCCCCACCGAAATTTTTAAACGATATTATTTTAAATGCTAATGGACATTGTGCTAAGTGTAAGCTCCCCAGAGAAATTTTGAAACACAGTAGTTGAATGTTAACAACGTAACCTCCCAGCAAATAAATTTAATGACAATAAAATGAGAATCGCAATCTGACTCAAGGTGTAAACTGTCACGAAAATAATGAAAAACAATTCAATGCTAATGAGACTTCAGTGACAATGTAAACTCAATTAAACCAAAAATCGGTCTTTGGCCCTGTGCAAAAAAATCATAATTAATTTCTTACCTCATTGAAACTGCGTGTCAAATTTCTGCTCTTATTGTTGGCCACGGCTTGGAGGAACTGCATCGCAAGTAATATTTTTTTTTTTTTTGAAATTTAACTGAAACTTTTCTTTAAAGGAAATGGAAGGAAATCGTTCGTTCAATTAAATAGTTCTTTTGTTAAAAATATTGCTTTGAAAACCAAAATTATTATTGGGGCGATTGTTGCACAAATTAGTTACAGTTAATTTACATTATTAGCTGAGCGTATTTAAAAATAATATACCTCATCCTGAATCTTGACCAGAGTGCCATGTCGACGCCCACCGACTCCTCACACACAACTGTACTCGACTGCTACTACCGACATACTGCTCTGCCCTACTGCTACTGACTACTGCTCGCAACTGTACTGCACGACTACTACTGACAGACTACCGCTCGCAACTCTCGCGCGGTCAAGCGCAGACTAGCCACGATAAATGGCTCTCTGGTCAGAGACTCTGCAATGCCTCGCCATCGCCGCCACACAACATAAGTGTTTCATAACCCTCCACTGGGGGGGGCAAAAATTTGGCAGCGATGGTGAGTCATTTGGACTTGCCAAGCGCGGCAAAATTTTTTCTTTAATTAATAAACTTCTACAATTTACAGAATATTTAGATGTAGTACATGAATTAAATGTTGTGCACATGCACCGAGCACAAAACATTTCAAACAAAGACAAAATGTGAGTACAAAACATAGTAGCAAATCAGAAAACTGTATATACAAATTATTTGACACATAACAAAGTGCACACGCACTGAAAAAATTCTGTAGCATTTTCAGAACAAATAAGCAGAGTGGCAGAAAATCATGTTGACAAGTGACATGAGTGCACATGCACTGCAGTTCAGAACATATGATCAAAATAAAAATGTATATACAATATAAAAGACAAGAGTGCACATATACTGTACTTCAGAACAAATCGAAAAAATGTCTTTAGCATTTTCACAACAAATAAACATAATGGCAAAAAAAAATCATGTCGACAAGTGACATAAGTGTACTCGCATTGGAGTTCAGCAAATCGAAAAAATGTATATCCCATGATGTATATCACGGTGGTGGACAGCATGTCGTGTCAACACCACGCTCTTACAAGGCACACCAACGTAGAATTAGTGCAAAAACCAAATACACTCCTGGAAATGGAAAAAAGAACACATTGACACCGGTGTGTCAGACCCACCATACTTGCTCCGGACACTGCGAGAGGGCTGTACAAGCAATGATCACACGTACGGCACAGCGGACACACCAGGAACCGCGGTGTTGGCCGTCGAATGGCGGTAGCTGCGCAGCATTTGTGCACCGCCGCCGTCAGTGTCAGCCAGTTTGCCGTGGCGTACGGAGCTCCATCGCAGACTTTAACACTGGTAGCATGCCGCGACAGCGTGGACGTGAACCGTATGTGCAGTTGACGGACTTTGAGCGAGGGCGTATAGTGGGCATGCGGGAGGCCGGGTGGACGTACCGCCGAATTGCTCAACACGTGGGGCGTGAGGTCTCCACAGTACATCGATGTTGTCGCCAGTGGTCGACGGAAGGTGCACGTGCCCGTCGACCTGGGACCGGACCGCATCGACGCACGGATGCACGCCAAGACCGTAGGATCCTACGCAGTGCCGTAGGGGACCGCACCGCCACTTCCCAGCAAATTAGGGACACTGTTGCTCCTGGGGTATCGGCGAGGACCATTCGCAACCGTCTCCATGAAGCTGGGCTACGGTCCCGCACACCGTTAGGCCGTCTTCCGCTCACGCCCCAACATCGTGCAGCCCGCCTCCAGTGGTGTCGCGACAGGCGTGAATGGAGGGACGAATGGAGACGTGTCGTCTTCAGCGATGAGAGTCGCTTCTGCCTTGGTGCCAATGATGGTCGTATGCGTGTTTGGCGCCGCGCAGGTGCGCGCCACAATCAGGACTGCATACGACCGAGGCACACAGGGCCAACACCCGGCATCATGGTGTGGGGAGCGATCTCCTACACTGGCCGTACACCACTGGTGATCGTCGAGGGGACACTGAATAGTGCACGGTACATCCAAACCGTCATCGAACCCATCGTTCTACCATTCCTAGACCGGCAAGGGAACTTGCTGTTCCAACAGGACAATGCACGTCCGCATGTATCCCGTGCCACCCAACGTGCTCTAGAAGGTGTACGTCAACTACCCTGGCCAGCAAGATCTCCGGATCTGTCCCCCATTGAGCATGTTTGGGACTGGATGAAGCGTCGTCTCACGCGGTCTGCACGTCCAGCACGAACGCTGGTCCAACTGAGGCGCCAGGTGGAAATGGCATGGCAAGCCGTTCCACAGGACTACATCCAGCATCTCTACGATCGTCTCCATGGGAGAATAGCAGCCTGCATTGCTGCGAAAGGTGGATACACACTCTACTAGTGCCGACATTGTGCATGCTCTGTTGCCTGTGTCTATGTGCCTGTGGTTCTGTCAGTGTGATCATGTGATGTATCTGACCCCAGGAATGTGTCAATAAAGTTTCCCCTTCCTGGGACAATGAATTCACGGTGTTCTTATTTCAATTTCCAGGAGTGTATATTGCTCCATGATCATGAGGATGGACAGGACAAATGGATATTGCAGTAATTCAGGGTAGTTAGCACATAAGGTGAAGGACATTAAGTCACATAATAGGCTTCATTGAGAATTACAGTAGTAGTTTGCAGCATTCATAGCCCAGTTATTGAACATTTCTGTACCAAGTATGTAGTATTACAGAATAATGTTCATAAAATTAAATTATTGGCATCATGGGTAATCGTATTACAATAAACAGTGGCAGTCCTTGGCCAGTTACAAAGCATATTTAGTATGACAGAATAATGTTCATCAGAAGTCTTCATTGAAGAAAAAAAAAAGAGTCAGTTATTGGCCTAGCATTAACATAATACATTGAGTGATATAAATTATTGGCACTCATTGGCCATTTACCAAAACATGAAAAGTCAACATTGAAAACAAGAGCTAATTAATGGCATAATTAATAACATAATTCATTTAGTGACATTAATTATTGGCACTCAGTGGCCAGTTATAGAACATGAAAAGTCATAATTGAAAACAGGAGCTAATTAATGGCATAATTATTAACGTAATTCACTTAGTGACATTAATTATTGGCACTCATTGGCCAGTTACCAAAACATGAAAGGTCATAATTCATTTAATTAGATTAATTATTGGCACTCAGTGGCCAGTAAGTATTGAATAGTATAAAACATTGTTCATCATTCAGTATTATTCAGAACTTTCTTAAATGAGTAGCATTATTTGAAACTGGTGATACACACCATTAAGAAGTCATGATTAAAAATCAGTTAATTACAGTTATAGCATTAATAATCATGGGCATTATAAGTAGTCTCATTACAATAAACAGTGGCAGTTATTAGCCAGTTACAAAGCATTATTAATTTTTTTATATATTTTTTTCGTATCATTAAGAAGTCATTACTGAAGTGACATACTATTCAGAGCTGATCAGTATTATTCAGAATTCTCTTAAACTAGTAACATTTTTTGGGACTGGTAATACATTTTGTTTTTGTGCTAGCAATGCATTGCTTTGGGTAATTATAAGGGAAAGCAAGAAAGAAGAATTTGCTTCTGGGTTATTGGTATAAATGAAAAATGTGTAACGTCATTCGTCATAAGTCAGCTGTGGCAAGATTATGAAACAAGTAGAGTATATGTAACCACATTCATAGATTTAATGAACAAATGGTTATAGCACATTAATCTCATAAATAATTTCTCCTGCAAAATATATATAAAAATGGATTATTAAGCTGAAAAGACAAATGCATTTTATGCTTAAAAGTAGTGAACTTCGAATTAACAGGTAGTGAAATGTGTATAAAAAATGTGTTCCATAGCTGTCCTTTGCAAAACCTTCAGTCATTATACTGTGCAATATAACACCTGCTGTCAAAACGAACTGCAACAAATACTTAAATAACTACATAGCCTAAATATAACTTCAACATTATCCTCATCTGCAAAGAAAACTTCATTATCCATATCATCAAAACTCCATTATCATCATCACCTGTAAAGAAAAACTTCATTATTCATAGTAGCATATTCTTCATCATTATTCATCAGCATTCATTATCATCTGCAAAAAATCACTTCATTACTCATTACACAAATATTCCTTACCTCTAGCATATTTCATCACTAAAACTAAGATGTGTAGTTCTGTCTGACAGCCTGCATCAATCACCTTGTATTCTGAAAGAAAAATTAGTTAAGACTGCTATTCTACGATGAGTATAGTATATTCTTGTTAATGCTTGTTAATCCTGATCCATTTACTCTTCCTCATAAAGTTATTGCATCTTCTTTTGTTTATTCCGCAGGTGAAATTCCCATTTCTGTGTAATTTATTTCCTTTACACGTTATTTTTTTTCTGAAAATGATGAACAGAGATTAATGTCTTACATTTAAATCATATGCTCATTAAATAATGACTGGTTTATGGTGACATAATTAACCATACAGCATAACATGACAGAAAACGTAATATGTCAAAGACATTGACAGTGTTCAGATGCAAAAATGTACACAGAATAATACAATGCAGCAGCAAAAAACGTAAAACAGTCACGATCTTGAGATGTCATAGGGCAAAAAGAATGTCAAAATCAACTGGTGTGTTATACCTTAACTATTTCACAGTGAATATAAACAAAACTGGAATACAATCATACACACAAAAAAAAAATGGAAAATGTGCACGGTCTGACGTGTAACGACAAGAAAAGCGACCTGCTAACCTTACCTTGCCGGGCACTTGCCAAGAAAAAATACGATAATCATCAGTAATTAGTCATGTGAATATAATTGCATAAGTGGTCATAAAGATTAGTAAATGGCATCATAGCATGTTACATCATAAAGTGGTTTCATTCAATAAACGGTTTAATATTTGACCAATGGTGGTTGCCTTTCGATTTTCTGGTTCTCAAAGTTTCGACGTGCACCACATTGGGATGAGGAATGCTGCGAATCCGATATGGTCCTGCGTATAGAAGTTCAAATTTACTGCACTTACCTTTTAATTTGCTGGATAAATAGTGTGTACGTACTAATATCTTCTGTCCAATGTGAAAGTCTCGGCGTCTACAAACCCGTTTTTGCTGTCTTCTCCGGCGCTCTGCGGCACGTTTGATGTTGTGCAGCGCAATGTCAATTATTTCGTGGTGTCTTAGTCGACGACAGGTAGGGAAGTTTACTAACTCTTTAATTTTGTTTGGTGGTTCAACGTTTTTCAGTATAACAGACGGAGATAGCATAGTGGATTCATTTGGAATGGAATTAATTACATCTTGGAATGAGAGTATGTGTGTATCCCAATCAATATGTCTTTCGTGGCAGTATATTCTACACAGATTGCCAATTTCTTTCATTAATCTTTCACAGGGGTTCGAAGAAGCATGGTACTTGGATATATAAATCGGAGAAATTTTTCTAGCTCGTAACATACGTGTCCATGTAGCAGAACGAAATTGTGATCCATTGTCAGAAATTACTTTCATCACATACCCTACATGAAATAGAAAATGTTTTACAAATGCTTTCGAAACAGTTTTAGCAGTAGCTTTGCGTAACGGAGTGAAAGTAACAAATTTTGAAGTGAGCTCAACAGCGACAAATATGTAGCAAAAACCTCTGTTAGTTCTCGGAATTGGACCAAAAATGTCTACTGCGGCCATATGTCTTAATTTAACAGGTATAATGGGATATAATGGAGGAATATGTGAAGTGGTGTCTGACTTAGCTTTCTGGCAAATTTTACATGACGCTAAAACTCGTCGTATACGTTTTTCCATGTTGGTAAAATAACAGTTCTGTCTCAGTATAAGAAAACACTTTCTGGGTCCGTAATGTGCGTAACTTAAATGAGTGTACCAGATTAATTTGTTAACCAGTTCTTCAGGAATGCATAATAACCAGTTGTTGCTGTCAGGATGAGAGCGGCGAAACAGAATGTCATTGCGTACTGTGTACTGGTTTCTAATCGTAACATTATTCCTATCTTGCCAAAGGTGTTTAATTTCTTTCCACACGTTGTCCTTATTTTGTTCTTGTGCTATGTCCTGTAATGACGACGAAATAAAATTTTCAAATGCAACTTGTTGAATGTACATGACACTGAAATTTGCTTTGCAGAAGTTGGTTGCTACGTCTTGCTGATTGTTGCTCAGAGAACGTGATAGTGCGTCTGCTATAACATTTTGTGTGCCGGGAATGTGAACTATTGTAAAATTAAATTCCTGTAAATAAAGTTTCCATCTGATTAATCTGTCGTGAGTGAATTTAGCCGAAAGTAAAAATTGTATCGCTCTGTGGTCTGTGTAAACGGTGGTGTGTCTGCCATAAAGAAAGTGCCGAAATCTCGTAAAAGCCCATACAACACATAATGTTTCCAATTCTGTAACGGAGTAATTTCGTTCAGCAGGTGACAAAATGCGGCTTGCAAATGCGATGTTTTTAATTACTGTAGAGCCATCTTCTTCTATTTCCTGATAAATATGTACGCCTAAAGCGGTGTTGGAACTGTCAGTGGCAATGTAAAAATTTCTGGTAAGGTCTGGGTGCGATAAAAGTGGTGCATTCAACAAAGCGTGTTTCAGGTTCATGAATTCAGAATGTGCTTGCTTATCCCAAGACCAAATAGTGTTTTTACCTGTTAATTGGCATAATCTAGGCGTGTCTAAAGCGGAGTGATGAATAAATTTACGAAAAAAGTTAATTAAGCCCAAAAAACTGCGTAATTGTTTTTTTTGTCGTAGGAACAGTAATGTCACGTAGAGCTTGAAGTTTTTCCGGATCAGGCACAATGCCTTCTGCTGAAATTACGTGTCCAAGAAATTTTATAGAAGTTTTGCCAAAGTGCGATTTACTGAGGTTAACTGTAATTCCTTGTGCACGAAAAGTTTGTAACAGTTGTTCAAGAATCAGATTGTGTTCAGACCAGTTAGTTTTTGCAATGAGAATGTCGTCTACGTACGTCGTGATTCTGTCTTTAATGCAAATGTGTGTCGGATGGCGTCAAAATTAATAACATTTTCGTGAACAAGCTTCTGCGTGTCTAAATTATTGCTTACGTTACTGGAATATACAACCTGTACTGTGTCTGGTCAAAATCTGTCGTACGTGCTATTATTTACGGGAGGATGCTGTGGCATTTCGACTATTTGAACTGCTCTGTTATTTCTTACTGACGTGTTACGCTATAGATGACACCTATTGCCGGGTTCATTCATGATTATTTGTATTTGCTAATGTTCTTGCTGCTGATAAGATAGACTATTATTCAATGTACGCTGATAATTGTGCTCATTATTTTTACGTCTGTCGTAATAGTCATTCCTATACGGTGCATTGCGATAGGAATTGAAATACTGTGTTTTCTGTACGTAGTTGTTCCTTTGCTGCCGTGCGTTACTATTTGTTGGATCTGGGACTATACGTGCACGCGCCGAAACATTAAAGTTTGGTTGACCTTGTAGACTGCATTGTTGGTTAGGTATGCTAAGCGGCTGACTTTCATGCTATTGTAGTGAAAAACGTCTATTGTTACTAAAATGTGGTTGCGACTGCCGAAAATTTGTACATACTGATGATTACGATTTTATCTGTTATTAAAGTTCTCGTAGTTGTCATTTCTCGAGTGCCTAATGAAAATTGTCACATTCCGTAAAAATTTGTCTTATCGGGTTTTCATTACAACGTTTCTTAATTCTACATAGAGCAATAGTTAAAGAGCTGTTTTGATAGGTGTAAAGGATAGTAGAAGAGAAGGCAGCAGTGCAGAAAACTAAAGATGAAACAGCACTACTACAGCTCGGGGCCCTATGCACGCTACGGCACATATTCATTAAAGCGTAATGAATCCCCTGAGGTCAATTACGCACTGCAAATAAATTTTAGCTTTTGCGTTACAGGCAATAGCGGTATAAATTCAAAAGCAAATAGTTGTATCCATGTTAATTCCAATTTCTGCATTATAGGCAATGCTGATGAAAATACAATAGCAAATTGTCGCCTCAGGTTCAAAGCTAGTTTCTCCATTACAGGTAATAGCGGTGAAAGTACAAAAATAAATTGTCATATACAATGCAAATCGTGTATCTGTGTTCTGCCATTATTAAATTCCTTACATTTTCTTACAAATGCAAATTGCTTATAATCAATGTTCTCGTCACTGAATTTGATAACACGTTCAGGTTTGTGTGTGAATCTATTCGTCTGTGTCATTTCGGATTTCAAGTTGCGTAGCTTTTCAGATTTTAAGTCGCGTGGCTTTTCGGATTTTAAGTCGCGTAGTTGCTGTAAATCGCTCAAATTATACGCACTGCGTAAGTCTGACAAATGTTCGCAAAGTGGCGTCTGCTGTGATGTATTATTAACTGAAATATTTTTCATATCTGTTACTTCTTGTTGTAAACTCGATAACTTTCTACGCAACGTGTTATCAGACGAATCGATCTCATTAATTGTTTGCTGTAAATTTTGAAATTCAGGTGTTTGATTAAATGAAACCGGTGAAGTATCGTCTGATTTGTTGTCATTATTACTTTCAATAGCATCAATACGACTGGCTAATTCATCATATTTTTCAGTCAGTATTTTTGCCTGATCATCGGTTTTGGAATCGGACGCATTAATCTGTTTTTGCAACTTACGTGTAGTTTCGCTCAGTTTTTTAACATCAGCTTTGATGACATCGCAATCCTGTGTTAGTTCTAATTGTTCGAATCTGTCTGTCACTGTTTGAATATCTACTGTGTGTGTATCTGTTTTTGATTTAAGATCAAAAATTTCATCACGTAATTCCGCGTTCAACTGTTCGATGGTATTAATTTTGTCGGACACTGTAGTAATATTATTGTCTACATACGTTTTTGCCTTCGCAAACATTTTACGTTTGTCTTCTTGTCTTTGAGCAGTGATTGTTTCCATGACTTGACGTTTGACTTTATTTTGATCCTGAATAAATTTGCGGAAACGCGTATTACTGTTTTGTATGTGAGATTAAAGCGTTCGTCAATCTGAGTGTTCTGCTGTTCGAATTTCGCGTCTATCTTTGCGTCCATTGTGCGCGAAAGTTCTACCGTCATTGCTTTAAACTCGTCCCGTAATTGTGTAGCTTTTTCAGAGCATTGTTTAGCGACTCCGCTAATTTCGTCTCTGAGTGTATCTGTTGCAGCTGTTTGCAATTCCCTTAATTCCTGAGCAACAGACTTAATTTCTTCGCTACTTTTTCTTGAATAAGCCTCAATTTCCTCTCATAACTGTTCCTTAGTGTCATGGCACTGCGCGGCAACGGCTCTAATTTGTTCACTAAGCTGTCTGGAATTGTTATCTAATTTATCATTCTGTTGTCTGACCTGTTCACTAAGTTGTTTGAGATTTTCGTCATTATTGTCAAGTTTTTCATTTAAGTGTTTGGCCTGTTCACTGTTGTTTGGAATTGTTATCAAATCTTTCATTAAACTGCTTAGTCATTTGTAGCAACAATGCCATAATTGGATTCGACTCAAAGTCAGCATTTCTATTCTCTGTGCTGTTTAATGGTGGATCTGGAATTGTTTCGCTTTCTGTAACCATTTGGTTATTTTGAGATTTACAAAAAGGTTTGTCAGTCGAATGTACACTGTCGGTTACTATTTCGGAATTAAATAAATCCGTCCTACTTTGTGTATCCTGTTCATTTTCATTGGACAAATTTGTGTCTTCGTCACGTGAATTTAGTAAACCGGTTGTGTCAAGCTGGGCAGTGCTCATTACAATAGAGCTCCCCGCATCATCAATTGTCGTCAAATTAACACAGGAGACAATTGAGTTCGCTTGTTCATTATTAAGATAAATATCATCATTAGCGGTTGGAATGCACTGATTCTCAGTGAACACAGGATTGTCATCATTACACTTAGTGTCACAAGTCCTATCGGTAAAGTTGTTTGAGTCGGTGATTTCATTCATGATACCTCGCGATACACTATTCACAGTCTTTCGCAGCATTTTTACAATAGTCAAAATTATTCACAAAATAAATAAGCACAATGCAAAAACAACACACAAATACAACAGAGCAACGAATTGCCGTTTACCTGTAGAAAGAAAGTCACAAGATTAGTAAAAGCGTTGCGCCAAATTCTAATTATATCTAAGCAAATAAGAGCAGATATCTGACTGTTTTTCAAATGATTCTCAACGCAATTCGATCCTGGACTGGGTGTCGCCAAGTGTAATCTCCCCACTGAAATTTTTAAATGATATTATTTTAAATGCTAATGGACATTGTGCTAAGTGTAAGCTCCCCAGAGAAATTTTGAAACACAATAGTTGAATGTTAACAAGAATACAACCTAACGTAACCTCCCAGCAAATAAATTTAATGACAATAAAATGAGAATCGCAATCTGACTCAAGGTGTAAACTGTCACGAAAATAATGAAAAACAATTCAATGCTAATGAGACTTCAGTGACAATGTAAACTCAATTAAACCAAAAATCGGTCTTTGGCCCTGTGCAAAAAAAATCATAATTAATTTCTTACCTCATTGAAACTGCGTGTCAAATTTCTGCTCTTATTGTTGGCCACGGCTTGGAGGAACTGCATCGCAAGTAATATTTTTTTTTTTTTTTGAAATTTAACTGAAACTTTTCTTTAAAGGAAATGGAAGGAAATCGTTCGTTCAATTAAATAGTTCTTTTGTTAAAAATATTGCTTTGAAAACCAAAATTATTATTGGGGCGATTGTTGCACAAATTAGTTACAGTTAATTTACATTATTAGCTGAGCGCATTTAAAAATAATATACCTCATCCTGAATCTTGACCAGAGTGCCATGTCGACGCCCACCGACTCCTCACACACAACTGTACTCGACTGCTACTACCGACATACTGCTACTGACAGACTGCCCACTGACTACTGCTCGCAACTGTACTGCACGACTACTACTGACAGACTACCGCTCGCAACTCTCGCGCGGTCAAGCGCAGACTAGCCACGATAAATGGCTCTCTGGTCAGAGACTCCGCAATGCCTCGCCATCGCCGCCACACAACATAAGTGTTTCATGTTTAGGAAGTGAGGCACTACATATAAAAATGAGTAGGTTGGCGACGCGCATATTGCTTTTGTAATGCGCAAGGTAAATTAAATTTTCGACGTGGTTGAGGAGTAATTTAAATTCTGTCGACGATCAGCGAGTAGACCCGCTTTTCCCACCTTTCTTTTTTCGACTGTTTGTATTTCTACACGAAACTCAGAGGCGGAATTGCTATTTTCAAATCTGTCCTCGAACTTTCTTTAAAGACAAGCACATACGAGAAAAACTTTTGACATAAATGAAGCTCCCCTCACAAATCACTAAATAAGACGAGCACTAAAAGAAAAAAAAAAGTATTGGTCCTACAAAATGAATAAGCAAGCGTGATAAAGATTGCTATGAATGAAATTAATTTGTAAAGGAGATTGGAATGGATTTGGTCAAGAAGGACTTATAATAGCCTACCTGTGACCGTAGGCATAAATAAAAAAAAGACTAATTAAGAAACAATTGTTTTGATTCAAAGTGGTCAATTAGATTATTTATCGATTTAAATGAACTCTTGTAAATATTAGTATGTAAATCAACTTGTAAACACCGTGTGATGTTATGACGCGAGAATTTCTGTTAATATACCGTTCACGCAGATGCTCACCACAGTGCAAGTGAAGTTTTAAAGTTCGACGGTTTTCAGTGGCAGTATTCTACTGCACCATATGTGTGAAAAATTTGTTGATGTGTGCAGTGTGTAATAATCAGTGTCATTCCACACATGCAGTTGCAGCGGTAGCTATCACTTACCTGTGAATCCGTAACTGGATAGTGGACAGGAAGTGATGTGAGGCAGTTTCGGTGGCAGAAGCTCCCTCCAGCAATCTAAAAAAGCACAAAGCCACGATCCGCCGAACAAAACCGACGCACGGCACCTCAAGCGCGAAATCAACGCTCTGCAAGAAAGCTCCGGTCACGTGCGCGCGCACAGACTGAATTTCAAGATTGCTCGCAACAGTGGAGGCGGACAGCCACCATGTGACGAAATAATGTAAACGTTCAACCGCCAACGCAGTTGCTGTGCGCTACATTCTGTAGCAAAAACATTCACATCCAGTACTGAAAACAATTTTGTATGTATCACAAACCTTCCGAGAGACTCTAAGATAGAGAAGTTAACGTAATTATTGTAATGACTGATTGTACACAGAGACAAGTCACCACAAGGTCACCTCTGAACACTGTTCAAATGTAAACTTTGACGAGAGGTCACGATACGAATGAAAATAAGCACACGAAAATACGTCAAAGGATCCGATCCTTCCTATATCCCATCCCACATGTATATAAAATTAGTTTTGTAAGCTATTTTAATATAAGATATTTTATCTGTTTCATATGTGAAATAATTCGGAGAGCCACACTCGAGCCCTGAAAGTGAAAGATATGGACTTCCTTGTCGAAGCCATCACCAGTGGCCGCTCTACAATCCAAGTCTATCAAAAATAGTGTATGTGCGACGAAAATAAGTGTATAATTAAGTGCGACGACGGACAAGGCAATCAATAGACAAGACGATGACAATATAATGAATACTGTCAAAACAGAAAGTTGTGTACCAGTTGTGATAGTCAAATTACTTTTGCAACGATGAAAAATGAAGCGTGACTCTTTCCTTATAAATTTTGTAAATATGTGTACTTATAGCCTTAATTTTAAGAATCATCAAGATAGACTGAATCCATACAAACACTGATAGAAACATAGAACAAATTCACAATGATCCACCGTCAGTAATTACAAATTGAAACGTTAATTCTTTTATTATGGAATGAATATGAAATGAGACTTTTAATAACCTGTATGTTACATCCGAAAATTACAAATATTCCAATGTGCATGAGGATGAAAGTAATACCTTCGGTATTCCTTCCCTCCTCATGGGAGGCAGTGTAACATTAGTAATTTGCGCCTCACAAACATTAATATACGCTCAATAGTAAACGCCTGATGGCCTAAAGTTATCGAACAATTGTAAAGTAAAAGAAATGAATCATCGCATAGCAGCGACAGAATCTATTGTTCTTTATCTTTGCTGTTCTTGCGCGGTGCCAGTAAATCTCTATGTACATGTATCGATTAATGGTATAAAAAGGAATTCTGTTGTTTCAAGACAAATGAGGCTTTTGGCGCCTCACCTTTTACTGTTTGCATTCCATGAGAGGCGGACGCGGACTTGCTGAGTTCCACAACTGTATTTTATATTTGATGTGAAAATATTGAGTGAATATGCTAATTGTTATTTTTTCCAATCAGAAAAGATGTAGTTTCTTGTAACTGATATCGAACAGACAGCATCAAGAGGACATTTTGACTGTTATGTATAAAGTATTTAACCACAATGGTCATCTATTGTAATTTAATATGAAAAGGTACGTAGCATTAAAAAAAAAGTGTGTTAAAGATAAGTGTGCTTATTTTCGTAAATTAACCTTGATGAGTCCATCTCCTTATTAACTTAACTGTTAATTATTTTGTGTTACTTCATCATCAGAAATTACGATCAGGCTGATGGGTAGAACGCAGCATGAGGCAGAAGGAACATTATCGTTTTCCTATTATTTCTGAACCAATTTTATTTTTAATTGTGTAGTGTTGCATTTCTTTTAAAGTCTATAAATCTTCTGGTCCCTTAGTGTTGATCCGGGTATGACTACATTGCGACTATAAAAATGCACAGAAATGATAATGTTTCTTCCGAGTGATCTCAAATATATATTTCAATATGCTGCTCTTATTCAGGTATTTAATGGTCAACGTATGTTATTATAATAGCGTAATAAATCCCTGATTCTGTTGCCAAGTGGCCCACCAAAATATTTACTTTTTCGACATTTAAAGAAAAAAAGTAACAGTTCTTTTTATTTTCGTCCCCCAAGAGCAACGCTACAAACGGTACCCAGAAAATGTCACAACCGTATGCTTAAAACATGTCACAACCGTACCCAGAAAATATGTCACAACCGTACCCAACGCACTTCTCCACAAGAAAAACATCGCAATGGCAATACAAAATTTTCTACGTGCGAAGTAATCACTGATATTAAACTACTAATGGTTAACGTTTAACGAGAAGAAACTCTCATTACTTTATCAGTACACATATAGCAACAATCATTAAAAGAAATGGAATCAAGAAACTTACTTTTGACTGTTGAAAAGTAATGTAGACCGCTGCTAGCGTTATTGTCGCGCGACGGCTGACGCAATACTGTGACACAAGTCCAGACAGGCACGCCGCTTTTGTCTCCCTCCAACTCTCCACATTATTCTTTTTTGTTTGGCTAATATGGCGACTGTCACAACCGTACTCTGGCACAACCGTACCCAGTCTACCGTATAATTAACTTGAGCTCCAGTCAACGTAAGTTAGTAAAGAATGTAATTTCTTATGACTGTATATTCAGTTCAGTTATCATAACGTATTAAACATTCAATCATTGAATAATTATCACAAGTACTTCCTTATTATTACAACATAATTATTTCATTTTTAAAAATCATAGTGAAGCTTACATGATGATCATCGAATACAAAATAGTAAGTAGTATCACATGGTCAATATCATCAGATGCTAAATGTCAACTTCTCTCTGTGTGGAGTCAGAACTGTATGGAGTCAAAATTGAATGGAGTCATAATCTTACATAGTCATAATTTTATGGAGTCAGAAACCTAGAGATCAGAATTATATGGCCATATATAGTTAATCACAACAGGAAAATAAATTCAATATTCAAAAGCATCATACAAAGCAACTAATAATGACATAACTTATTCTAAGTTGCAACACATAACAGATTTATCCTCGAACTGTTCAGCAGTAGTTGAAAGAAATGGTTTCTTAAATGAAAATGGAGCAACTAAATTCTTTTGAGCTTCAGTGTTGCTTAATGACAAGAGATAAAAATCATCATCTTACAATCATTAACTTAAAGTGATAGACTCGGCACTGCATCACTGCTGTAGCAGAACCATAAGAGAAAGTCTGAAACAAAATTATTTAAAAACAAAGATGCTAAAGTATTGAAGAAACTTATTTTACACAATTATGTATAGCATTCATAAAAATGTATCTGGTCAAATACGTCAAGTCGTAAAAATACTACAAGATGAAAAGAAAAATCGTTAAAATGGAAAATATATTTTTATGCAAGTCACGGATCAAAGTTTTTAACATGATTAGGTGCTTCTGGAATATCTAGTTCTCTGCAACAGAGCACTGAAACATTTGTATTGTTAGGATGTAGCTCGCTCGCTACGTATGTTACACTCCGATCTTAAAATTTTGCTTAATTCATACAAATGCATAGTTCTGTGTTCCTTTTATTTGTTCTGCAATGGAGAAAAATTCAGTTATGATCATTTCACACAAAAATATACAGTAAGTGTAAAGAGCAATAAGTAGAAAAACAAAATTTTCACTGAGGCGGTTTCAATTTACAACTTCGCAAAGTTAGAAAATTCATTTCACACATGCTGCACGTAATTAAGCAGCAGAAAAAAAATCTTTGTGAAACTATTCATGCTCAATACTCAACAGATACATCCACATGTGTACTCTTATCTCCAAATAGATGTAAAGAAAATGCGTCAACTGCAAGCGCTGGTGTTTCATAAGTATACAAGTTTAGTGTTTTCTGGTGTTTTCAGTGTGTATAGCAGATACGATTGGTATTTCAAACTGTAATTCGTGTTCTTTTCATAATCGATATGCCTTAACGTCATCATGCGTCTCGTCAGTAGTAACAGAACTTCAATAGTACAGTCTTCTCAGAACTCCTTACATGGCAAAATAAATCTCATTTGAAGATATCACTGGGGCTCTACCTTCGAATAAAGTGTGAACAAACAGAACCTCCATGTATTTATTACAGCTGTGGATTGCTCCGATTGAAGAGTGTACGTTCCTTACCTTATGTTGTTCCATAAATAATTGCAAAAAAAGAAAAAAGACCCTCCTTCCTCACAGAATCGTATAGAATGACTCGTCTTCCATTCTCAGAACAACATATTTCATTAACCTTCGGCCAAATGTCCTACGAGTGACAATCCACTTCACATAATATACCACAATTGCACCATAATATGCCATAGTTGCACCATAATATACCATTGTTGCACCATAATAACATCATAAGCCTCACATGACAATCCTAAAGCAAAGTTCCTCATTATATTCCACATCTATATCGCACAGTATTTCTTAAATTCAACATCTGTATGCATACAACTGACATTACCACTCTTCAAAATACTTCTTAAATAGCAGAACAAGAATCAGTCAGGAATGTTCCTAGTTAAAGCACTGCCCATCAAAAAAACATTTCTCAATTCAGAACAACTCATACACAGTCTCTCATTCAAAATAAAGTCAGCAATTATACGTCTAGAATTCACGACTTACTTAAAAAAATATATAACTACAGAAAAAGTAGTCTCATGCACTTTCCTTAAAAATAACACAGTATTTTGTTTGGTAAAGGTAAAGCAAAATGTACAAGCTACCACGAGAAACTTCATTATACATGCGATCTATCTTACTGAAGAAAAACATGATTATCTTAGAACCGCAAAACCAAGTCTACCATTTTTCAATAGTTCAAATATAGATGAAAAATATTGTCTACTTACACTGTATTATCGCCTTGTCAGACTATGCTTAGCAAATTCAAAGTATTTTTCTTTACAGAATACACATCACAGTTCATCACTATTCACTACAATTTCATATTATAAGATATACACTGACAGATAAGTACGGGACCAACGACGACTGAACAGAATCGTTCAGCGAGACAGAAGTGCAACCCTTCCGCAAATTGCTGCAGATTTCAATGCTGGACCATCAACAAGTGTCAGCGTGTGAATAATTCAAGGAAACATCATCTATATGGGCTTTCAGAGCCTAAGGCCCACTCGTGTATGCTTGATGACTGCACGACATAAAGCTTCAAGCCTCGCCTGGCTCCATCAATACCGACACTGGACTGTTGATGACTGGAAACATGAAGGCTGGTCGGACTTCTCGTTTAAAATTGTATCAAGCATATAGACGTGTACAGGTATGGAGGCCACCTCCAGAATCCTTGGACCAGGCATGTCAGCAGGGGACTGTTCAAGGTGGTGGAGGCTCTGCAATGGTGCGGGACATGTGCAGTTGGAGTGACATGGGACTCTTGATACGTCTAGATACGACTCTGACGGGTTTCACGTACGTAAGCACACTCTCTGACCAGCTGCATCCATTCATGTCCATTGTGCATTCCGACGGACGTGGACAGTTTCAGCAGGACAATGCGAGCATCCCATACGTTCAGAATTGATACAGTGTGGCTCCAGGAACACTCTTCTGAGTGAAACACTTCCGCTGGCCACCAAACTCCCCAGACATGATCATTATTGAGCATATCTGGGATACCTTGCAGCGTGTTGTTCAGAAGAGATCTCCAACCCCTCGTACTCTTACGAATTTAGTACAGCCATGTCAGTTCCCTACAGCACTACTTCACACGTTAGTCGAGTCCAAGTCACGTCGTGTTGCGGCACTTCTGAGTGCTCGCGGGGGCCCTACGTGATATTAGGCATGTGTACCAGTTTCTTTGGCTCTTCGGTGTAATACACCATACAGGTAATTAACTGTACTATGTAATACGGGTCTCGCATTTGGGTGCAGCGTCATAATGTATCATTCGACTAATTAATTTTACTATCCTATATGCAGGGTTGTTACTCAGAAGGAACAGTCTCCCTTCCTCTCACAGACAACTTGTGTGATTCATCTGTTCATAACCAACCTTTTTGACCAATCACATTCCACAGGCTTTTTATCTGTTCTAATAATGAACTCTTAAATCCAATGATACGCCGAAAAATGCATATACTAATAATCATCCTTTCTTCATTTCCTTGAGAAACGTCTGAATCAGTTATTACGCTGAGCTGACTTCGGTCTTTTTGTACTTCTTAGCACCTCTGCCTGTCGCAGAACCTGTGTTTCTTTAAATCTGGGGAGAAGGATGAACAGCAAAGTGTTTCATACGACAACCACAACGCACTTTAATGTTCTGGTATTGTATTTTCCGAACTTATGGCTTACGTTTCACACACACACACACACACACACACACACACACACAAACACACACACACACACACACACACATATATATATATATATATATATATATATATATATATATATATATATAATTTCCCTGCTCCCAATCGCTTACAAAATCCTTTCCAAAGCGCTTTTAAACAGGATAGAATCACAAGCAGATACACTAATTGGTGAATACCAGGCCGGATTCAGAAAAGGACGCTCATGTGCGGAACAGATCTGGTGCTTAAAGACAATATTACAAATGAGGAAATGCAGAAACACAGTAGTTACATTCATCGACTTCAGGAAAGCATATGATTCAGTGGACCGTGGAACCCTGTTTAAAATCATGGAAGAATTTGGGATCGACCAAAAGACACGAAAAATCACAGAACAGACACTTACAGGAACAACGGCCAAAGTGAAATTCATGGGCGAATTATCAGAACCCTTCGAAATCAAATCTGGAGTCCGACAGGGGGACGGACTATCCCCAATCCTTTTCAATATTGTTCTAGAAAAGATAATCAGGGAATGGGAACCTCACGTAAAGGGTATCCAAATTGGTATCAAGAAAGAGAACCGAATTAAAGTCAAGTGCCTTGCTTTCGCTAACGATATTGCAATTATCACCAATAACAGAACAGAAGCGATTCACACAGTGGAAAAACTACATGAAATTTCACAAAAAACCGGGCTACAGACATCTTATGAAAAAACCCAATATATGGAAAGGCAGCCAGAAAATAAATCCCCTTTAATAACAAAATATGGTAAACTTGCACAAGTCTGCCAGTTTAAATACCTCGGTGAAACTATACCGTCCTCAGGATTAAACCGAATTGCCAATGAACAAAGAATCACCAAGCTCCAGAAGGCCTACAAGCTAACATGAACGCATTACAACAAGAAGTGCTTTTCGACAGACGCAAAATTAAGGCACTATACAACAGTGATTCTTCCAGAAGCAATCTATGCAGCTGAAACAATGGTGATTGATGGTCATTCTAAAATTAAGAAAATAGAAAAGCAGGAAAGAAAAATTCTCAGGAAGATTTACGGACCAATCAACAAAAATGGCATTTGGATGAAGAGACCACAAAACGAACTCTATAGAAAGATCAACATAGTAACAGATGAAATCAGAAAGCGCCGAGCCAAATTTTATACACACATCTACAGGATGGAAGACTCAAGAACAGCAAAGAAATTATTCAATATTATAAGAAGGAGTAAACGTGGCACACAATGGCTGAAAGAAGTCCAGAGGGATCTACAGCAGATCAACATAAAAAATCTCGAAGATCGCACCGAGTGCCGGCATAAAATCACAAGTGTAAAATTTGGGGAAAGAACATCGCGTCAGCATGGTAAAAAATGGACAGAGGAACGGAAGAAGGAGCATTCTGAGAGGATGAGGAGGTTTTGGGAAGCAAAGAAGAAAAACATCCGAAGATGAAATTATGAATTCAAGTTCAATCGCTCTCCTAAAGGGGAACAATCGTTATAATAATAATAATAATATATATAAAGCGTATATATACTACTTTAAGCGTGTTTATTATGTATCCATGAAACAATTCTATGTCCCACGATATATCTCTGTGTTCCTTTTTCATTCCTTATCTCGTCTGCTAGAGACAGTGTGTGAGTGCCTGCTTGTGATGTTTCCTCATACTCTGGCACAGGCACGAGTTCTTTGAATGGAAGTAGCTTTTTAGGTAACTTTTGTGTAGAACTTAATTAGTGTTCGGTGGAACATAGATTCATTAGGGTATTCTGGTTAGCAGCTGTTGTATGATACGGGTAGCCGGAATGTATTTCCTCATACCATTTCTACTGCTACTTTGACCCGAGTCAGGTAGTGTAGAACGGCACTGTTGGCTGCTTCATGAGATAAGTGAGGGTGCCTGTTGGAGTCATCTCTAGTGATGTAAGTTTGGAAGTTGGAATGTGAAAGATTTTGATTTATCTGAGATGGTAATGCGTTCATTCAGGCCTAGCTATAGTAAATTACACCTTCAAAGAACTTTCAGTTAGAGAGTGCCATCAAGGTAAATAATATTTGGTTTCTTTTATTCGATTCTTTGTCCTGCCACAGCACAGTGATGGGAGAGTGCAGTAACCTAACTATATCTCATTTTCATTTAGTGTGGATCTTTTATGTGTGAATGTGTCGTATGTTTTGTGTAAGTTCGTATTACAACTGTTTTTCCATAATTCCATTTTACAGCATTTCGCAAGTTCCGTGTTCCCAGTAGCGAGTGAACTGGTGACTGAAAACACGTGCTTCTCTTTTGGTATATTGAGTCTTCAGATTCGGTAATTCATTATTCTCCTATTGTAACATCTTTCACCAACTTTCTGTGGAAGTGTAAATTTACTATATCCGCATATACTGGTATTTCATGATGTCTGTGTTTTACTTTGTGTGTTACCTGAATTAGACCAAGTGCTTTCCTGTCACGTGGTGAGCCCTCGGTTCAAAATTATTATTTACTCAAGCTCGTTGTTCACCCCGTATTCCAAATTGTGAGCCAGTTTGCTTTTATTTGTAAATCTTTCCGTAATTTTCGTTTATCCGAAACGGAGATAGTCTGTGCGAGTTACTGTCCAAGCGGCTGACCAGTAAAGTTAGTTGCTCCCTGGTCCATTGTGCATGGGTTTGGTGTATAGTATCAGTCTTATGGCTTTCTTCTCTCTGGGTGTGGATTACTCATACGAGTGTAAATGTGTGCGTGTAATTTAACGAATACTTACTCCTACTTATTCTATATCATTCCTAGATGTTGAGAAATGGCTTATGAAGCAGGTACTGTAATGAATATCAAGCATTCATTTGCGATTATGATTTTAGTAGATATTGGTCTGTAATTTAATTCCTTGAACAAATGTTCAACAGCTTCTCAGTTGTGATACTAATGTTGTTTAGCACAACCATTCAACCACTCTGGATGCTTCAGAGACATATGATTACCAATGAGGATTTTATGTGTTAATTTGAGAGTTTTTCATTTGAATTTAATCAAATCTAAGAGATATATTTCCAGAGATTTATTGTAATAGTAACTGATTTAATTACTTATCATCTCACAAATTTCATTTGAGACTTACTCTGCACAAAGGAGAATTAGGCTTGCTCTCAATCTCACCATCGATTATAACACGTGGATGAAAACAGATAGGGGTCGTTCAGTTGTAAAAACCATTGTGTTAGTTATGAAGTTTCCTCGGGTTTCAGCCTAGTCAATGCGTTGTTCTGCGATGTAGAACGACCCTTAGACACGGCTGATAATTATAGAAGACTTCATCATCAAAATTCGCCGAGAAAAGCTGTATCACCATTGCCCTAATTTTTTCGTGTATGTCATAAATCTGTGTTTCTCTCAACTGGTATTTAGTTCCTTTAACACGTCTTGATTACCTTTTTATTTTGACTTAACAACGTCAAGTCATTAGCAAATCTCGTACATTTGATTATCCTTCCTCGTACTGTCGCAGTACTGTTTCGTCGAAAGCATTTTTTAACAACACTATCGAATCAGATATTGCACAGAGTAACAGAAAGAGAGCAGCCTTGTCTAGCCTCTCTCACAGTTCCATCTGTCATCTCATCCCCGATTCCTTTTTTCGTTCTTTGTGTTATATATTAACTGCTTAACACTTTCCTTACTTTCCACTTAATTCCAATCTTGTTGAGGGTATCTAAAAGTTTAGTTCACTGAACAATATCGAAGACTTTTCCAAGTAAAGATGTACAGCCCAAACATCCATAATTTTTCTAAGACCCTCCCCCTATTACTTGTAACAGTGAAGCTGTATATCTTTTACCTATTCTCCACATCAAGCTGATCTATTCTTCGTCCAGTTCTCTCTTACAATTGCTCTGCAATCTTCTGATTGTTATTCCTACTACAATCATTGCTGAATTTTTTCATATGATACAGCTCTGAGAACCCTAAGTGTGGTCTCTATACAATGTAAAAAATGGCCAAATATCTCCAGAAACATCAGTGCTTATTTGGTAGTTTAATGTTGCTGTTGTTGTGGTCTTCAGTCCTGAGACTGCTTTGATGCAGCTCTCCATGCTACTCTATCCTGTGCAAGCTGCTTCATCTCCCAGTACTAGCTGCAGCCTACATCCTTCTGAATCTGCTTAGTGCATTCATCTCTTGGTCTCCCTCTACGATTTTTACCCTCCACGCTGCCCTCCAATACTAAATTGGTGATTCCTTGATGCCTCAGAATATGCCCTACCAACCGACCCCCTTCTTCTAGTCAAGTAGTGCCACTAATTTCTCTTCTCTCCAATTCTACGCAATACCTTCTCATTAGTTATGTGATCTACGCATCTAATCTTCAGCATTCTTCTGTAGCACCACATTTCGAAAGTTTCTATTCTCTTCTTGTCCAAACTATTTATCGTCCAAGTTTCACTTCCATACATGGCTACATTCCATGCAAATACTTTCAGTAACGACTTTCTGACACTTAAATCTACACTCGATGTCAACAAATTTCTCTTCTTCAGAAACGATTTCCTTGCCATTGACAGTCTACATTTTATATCCTCTCTACTTCGACCATCATGAGTTATTTTGCTCTACAAATAGCAAAACGCATTTACTACTTTAAGCCTCTCATTTCCTAATCTAATTCCTGCAGCATCGCCTGATTTAATTCCACTACATTCAATTATCCTCGTTTTGCTTCTGTTAATGTTCATCTTATATCCTCCTTTCAAGACACTTTCCATTCCGTTCAGCTGCTCTTCCAAGTCCTTTGCTGTCTCTACAGAATTACAATGTCATCAGCAAACCTCGAAGTTTTTATTTCTTCTCCATGGATTTTAATTCCCCGAATTTTTCTTTTGTTTCCTTTAGTGCTTGCTCAATATACAGATCGAATAACATCGGGGATAGGCTACAAGCCTGTCTCACTCCCTTCCCAGCCACTGCTTCCCTTTCATGTCCCTCGACTCTTATAACTGCCATCTGGTTTCTGTACAAATTTTAAATAGCTTTTCGCTCACTGTGTTTTACCCTTGCCACCTTCAGAATTTGAAAAGAGTATTCCAGTCAACATAGTCAATAGCTTTCTCTAACTCTACAAATTCTAGAAACGTAAGTTTGCCTTACCTTAATCTATTTTGTAAGATGAGTCGTAGGGTCAGTGTTGCCTCACGTGTTACAACATTTCTACGGAATCCAAACTGATCTTCCCCGAGGTCGGCTTCTACTAGTTTTTCCATTCGTCTGTAAAGAATTCGTGTTAGTATTTTGCAGCCGTGGCTTAAAATACTGATAGTTCGGTAATTTTTACATAATATGTCAACACCTGCTTTCTTTGGGATTGGAATTATTAATTTCTTCTTGAAGTCGAGTGTGGTGCCGGGTGCCGCTGCCTCGCCTACCTGTGCCGAGTGATGCGTGGCGTCCCAGACTCGTCAGACATCGCAGCGCTGGCTGCCGATCAAAGGGGCCGCAAGCAGCGGCGGCGGACCGAGGCGGAGGGGGGCGTGGAGTCAGGTGGTGGGGAGGCGAGGTGCTCTGCAGAGGTCGGTGTCGTTTCGCCACGAGGGCGGGCGGCCGTGTACACATCCATCGTAAGAGAACCGTTTGATGTCTCACCAACGCAACGGAGGAGCGTATCGAATAAATAAGCAGGGATTGAAACTTAAAGCCGAGGCCGACGAGTATGTTAAAGAATTCATCAACTGCCGGAGGATGCGAAATAGCTAACACCATTTCCGGTTCCATTTACTGCCCAATCTACTGGAAACGTTTCTAAGGGTCTGGTCATTAACGCAAATTAGCATGGAAAAATGCTTATTTACTATTTGCGACGTGGCTTCAGAGTTATTTAATGCGGTGCCACATCTCCTGAGAGAGCTGTATTTGATTTTACCTTCTTTTATGATCACTCACATCTTCCCATCTTGCACGAGCTGAGGTAAAGGGGTTTTCCGCCTCTCTCAGCCTTCAGAAGCTTCGTCTAGTGCATACGTCTTTGATGTGGAGTCATTCGAGTTCTCAAGTCATCTTTGGCCATCTCTTTCATCCATTACCATTTAGGATAGCTTCGCGTGCGGCAATTCAGTTTGTTTCCCGAAATGAGTGTTACAGTTCTTTTCGCCTGGATCTCATGTTTACTTATAGACCATGTGAAAATCTAAACTGCGAATGGTAAGAACACTATCAATTTTGTAATTCATTTGGGTTCAGTGTCTGTTGACATTAGCGTCTATGTAAGACCACGTTCGGCTGTCTGTTGTTGTGATTTCAGACACACCAAGGACGTCCACGTTTTGAACGTTCCCTGTCTACCTGAAGTTTACGTTCATCGCAGCCGGCCGGGTTGGGTTTCTTGAGCCCTCATTGGTCTCCCGCGCGAAACGAGTTTTCACTTTTTGTAGGGTGTCCGCCTTGTATTCACGACCTGGTTTCTGCATAAACGCAAACGCTCCTACACGCAGGCTGGTCATTCCTAGCCACTCGCACTGTGGTTCTGGCCCCACCGGCCTGCCGCTGTTGACGCACAATCGGATGGGTCACCTGTTGTTGGCGAGCCGCTCGTCTGACAAGTTCAGCTGTGAATGGGCGCCTTCACGCATTCATTGGAAATGGGTAAACACATAGTTGTTTTGCTGTCAAAGCGATTTACAGCTTGGAATGTTTGGAACAGTACTGTCATTACGACTGCTCCAATTAACAGTATAACTAGCGACGTCGAAGGTAGCTATACTGCAAAACAATCTGCAGACTTCAAATATTTTGCAGCCACATGCATACATACATACATATACACAAGCAGATAATAATTTACCTACAAAACTAACAGAAAAATAGACAGTACCCCAATAGTCAGGTAATTTAAAATAGCAGCAGTTAAAGTGCTCCTTTTAGTTACTGAGACTTTCAGTGCAATAAAATGAGTTTTTATTTCGATCAAACTATTTTAGAGAAACTGCAATTCGTCATATTTTAAGTCAGGCACCAAGTGGTAACCGAATCAACTGAGGCTTTGCTGTCTCTCTGGTCACTAATCCCCTTGTTTCAATGTGGTGAATGTTACTCACTTCCCGATAATCTTGACGAATGGCACTCTTGGAGACAGTGACTACTACATACGACTGCCCACAAATTCCTCACTTTCCGACTACCGTTTATCTGCATACTGGAAAGGATCATTAGTATGAGTTTCGAGACAGGCAGCTAAGTGGAATAGTCGCAGGCGGATCGGTTGTACTGTTTGTAATCATTCAGAAATGTAGTCCATCTCCAATCAACATAAGTATTAACTCATTTCTACAGTACTCGAAGGACACATAAAATAATGCCCTTTGAACGAAGTACTCAAGCCGGCAGTGCGTGACTGTCGCTATTTCTAGTGTGTTCATGCGATTGCCAGATCATTAGTCTGAGCGTACAGTAACACATGCTTTTCGCATCCTACATACTGAGGTTCGTTTTCAGAGGAGAGTCAAAGGAAGAATTAACAAACGCAGTTACGAATTTCTAGCAAACCGTTCTTCCGTTACATATAATGTTTAGCGAACAGTATAGACTGGGCTCAGCATATAATTCTTTTACATTTATAAATTTTTATCATAAAATCTAACATCAAGGTTGAGAAACGCTCATGAAAACTGATTTCTTGAACGAATACTAGCAGTTTTAATGAGTATTTTTTTAACTTTTTATTGCTATCAGTAAATGTGAGGACGTTGTATTCGGAGACCCACAAAACTAATAAATATTTTGCAATAAATAATTTGTAAATGAGACAATGTGATGGAGTTTTTCCAGAATCAAATAGCTGTTTTATAGGTTTCACAAGCTGATCTGAATAAGAATATTTGTAATTATTGGCCTGCTGACTTTGAGATCAAGCATGTAGTTGTACGGTAGAAGTAAACATCATTATATATATATATATATATATATATATATATATATATATATATATATATATATATATATATATATAGTCTCCAAAACCAGTGGTCGATTTCAAGTGAACTTGGAACTCGTATCGCTTGTTGTCTGGAAAGAATCTCTGGGCGCGGAGGGGGTGGGGTGGTAGTAGACGCGGGGGGGGGGGGGGGGTAAGAGCCACCCATGTATCATAGACGTGAGGCGTGAGGATGAAAAGCAGTGAAGCTCACGACTTACGAAAACCCAAAATTTAGTAATCCATTATTTGAGGATGGGAACAGTCAGAGACTTACACAAAACTTTACACGTCATTTCAAACCCTTAAGGAACTTTTATTCGCTAATGATCCTCACAAAATGATGGAACGAAAAATGTGTATCGCTTACTACATTTTGCTGTTCCTGCACAAAACTGGCAAGTGAAGAATAACGTTTCAGTTTATTACATCTTTACTGTAACTGTTTTCGTGACAAATTTTGCCAACAGTATTCACACACACCACCAAATATACTAAAAAAAAGTACATCAATGTACGATACTTAGTTCAGTAGATATGACGTCACAAACACCGAGGTCCATGAAAAACGCGTTTAAATTTATCGTTTCGTTGCTACTAACTCCATTTGCAACACTTTTTGCAGACGGTATCCACATCTTCTCTTGAATGTACCTACAAAAATATATAAGTCTATGACACATAGTTCAGGAGAGATGACGTCAAATAATGAGAAGCGTGAAAAACTATGGCATCGGGCATGAATTTTTAATTTATTGCTTCTTTACTACTAACTCTATTCTCAACGCATTTCGCTGACAGCCACCACGATAACACTGAATATACCTACAAAGTGATGTCACAAAATAATACACGTTGAACGAGCTACTCAAGCCGGTAGTGCGTGATTGTCGCTATTTCTAGTGTGTTCATGCGTTTGCCAAATCATTACTACGAGTCCACATTAACACATACTTTCCACATGCTACATACTGAGGTTCGTTTGTAGAGGAGAGTCAAAGACACAAAGGTAGTTCAGAAGATACGAAGTCATAAACACTTACATGCATGAAAATGAAACTGCATGACAAAATTCTACCAGTATGTATGAAATGTGTTAAGTTTATGTGAAATATTTTTGACATGTGTGTATGTGGGCAAAGCAAAGAGTAAAAGACTCTTCCTTACCTGTGGATCGACTCCAATGAAATTTATGCACTTATCAATTACAATCTGAAAAGAAATACTCTGGTTGTAAGAACCACAATTCCCTTACTGAGGTGAGCATGATAACATGGAGAAAGGGGACAAGATGGACAATCATCATAGAGGGAAGATGGAGATAGGAAAAGATAGGGAGAGAAGGAGATGGATAGAGTTAGGGGAGGGGTACCGGACAGATGGTTCAAATAGCTCTGAGCACTATGTGACTTAACTTCTGAGGTCATCAGTCGCCTAGAACTTTGAAATACTTAAACCTAACTAACCTAAGGACATCACACAAATACATGCCCGAGGCAGGATTCGAACCTGCGACCGTAGCGGTCGCTCGGCTCCAGAATTTAGCGCCTAGAACTGCAAGGCCACTCTGGAATAGGAATGAGGAGAAGATGGACAGAGAAAGGAAAGAGAATAAGATAGGCAGAGAGATGGAGAAAGAGGTAGACAGAGGGAGGTGGGAGAAGGAAATGGACAGAGAGAGGGACGAGGTGGAGATGAACAGGGAGAGAGGGAGGAGGAAATGGACATAGAAAGGGAAGAGGAGGAGATGGACAGAGAGAGGAGAGGAGGGAATATGGACACAGAAAGGAAATGGGAGACGATGAACAGGAGAGGGGGAAAAGGTAATGGACAGAGAGGGGAGGGAGGAGAAGGTCAGAGATAGGTGGAGGACGAAATTGACAAAGAGCGAGGGGAGGTGGAATTAAAGGGAGTAGATTGGTGGAGGAGGGAAGAGCGGATTTGCAGAGATAAGGTGAAGGAAGAGATGGAGAGAAATGGGGCAGGAGAAGATGGGTAGAGAGTGAAGAATTGAAGAGGTCGGCAGAGAGAGTTGATGTAAGAGATTGCCAGAGAGCAGGTGAAGGAGGAGATTGACAATGAGAGGAAGAGCGAGGAAATGGGCGGACAGAAAGAGTGAGGAATGGAAGAGGTCGACAGAGAGAGTAGATGAAAGAGATTGCCAGAGAGCAGGCGAAGGAAGAGATGGACAGTGACAGAGAGAGCGAGGGAATGGGCGGACAGAAATATGGGCAGGAGAAGATGGGTAGACAATGGGAATGGAAGAGGTCGACAGAGAGAGTGGGTGGAAGAGATTGACAGAGATGAGGTGAAGTAGGAGATGGACAAAGGGAGAACGAGGAAATGGGCAATAGAAGACATACCATGTAAGGGCAGGTACTCAGATAGTATATACGCTTATACACTATGTCATCAAAAGTATCTAGACACCTGACTGAAAATTACTTACAAGTTCGTGGCGCCCTCCATCGGTAATGCCCGAATTCAGTATGGTGTTGGCTCACCCTTAGACTTGATGACAGCTTCCACTCTCGCAGGCATATGTTCAGTTAGGTGCTGCAAGGTTTCTCGGGGAATGGCAGCCCATTCTTCACGGAGTGCTGCACTGATGAGCGGTATGGATATCAGTCGGTGACGCCTGGTACGAAGTCGGCGTCCCAAAACATCCCAAAGGCGCTCTACAGGATTCAGGTCAGGACTCTGTGCAGGCCACTCCATTACAGGGATGTTATTGGTTCAAATATCTCTAAGCGCTGTGAGACTTGACATCTGAGGTCATCAGTCCCCTAGACTTAGAACTACTTGAACCTAACTAACCTAAGGACAGCACACACATCCATGCCCGAGGCAGGATTGTAACCTGCGACCGTAGCAGCAGCGCGGGTCCGGACTGGAGCGCCTATAACCGCTCGGCCACAGCGGCCAGCGGCTTTTATTTTCGTGTAACCACGTCACCACAGGCAGTGCATTATGAACAGGTGCTCGATCGTGTTGAAAAATGCAATCGCCATCCCCTAATTGAACTTCAATAGTGGAAACGAAGACGGTGCTTAAAACAGCATTGTAAGTCTGTGTTGTGACAGTGCCACGCAAATCAACAAAGCAGTACAAGTCGCCTCCATAACAAAATGTGTGTGAAATCTTATGGGACTTAACTGCTAAGGTCATCAGTCCCTAAGCTTACGCACTACTTAACCTAAATTAGCCTAAGGACAAACACACACCCCCCGTGCCCGAGGGAGGACTCGAACCTCAGCCGGGACCAGCCGCACAGTCCATGACTGCAGCGCCTAAGACCGCTCGGCTAATCCAGTGCGGCGCCTCCATAACACATAACACTGAATTTTACTGTTGGCATTACACATGCTGGCAGAAGATGTTCACCGGGCATTCGCATACCCACACCCTGTCACTGAATCGCCACATTTTGTACCGTGATTTGTCACTCCACAGAACTTTTCTCCACTGTTCAATCGTCCAATGTTTACGCTCCTTACACCAAGCGAGGCGTCGTTTGGCATTTACCGGCGTCATGTGTGGCCTATGAGCAACCGCTTGACCATAAAATCCAAGTTTTCTCACCTCCCGCCTAACTATCATAGTACTTGCAGTGGATACTGATGTAGTTTGGAATAGTAGTGTGATGGTCTGAATATATGTCTGCCTATTACATGCACACAGGTACACAACGTTTGTGAACGGCAATTATTCCGTCGAGCAACTTAGAGAGACGGGTGTTCATAGGTCGATCGACAATATTACAGTTAAACTTTACCAGAGTCAGTGGACGAAGTGAGTCAAGATCAGACCAACCCTCGGTTTTCGGTACGAGGATCATTTTACCGTCCTCGAAAGGAGCAGAAAGCGAGGCAGCCCGTATCACTTCATAGACCATCGACGTCATCGTGTCACCTATGAGAGGCCAAAAATAAGCATAAAATTCTTAAGAATACCATCCAATCTAGGTGACTTGCGTGATTGAGACACGGTAAAATATCGCATATATATCATCCTCGTGGAAGCCACTAAAAAAAAAAAAAGAAAGAAAAACTCATTAACTTTAGTGGTGATGACGCGATCCAGTAAAGGGGAAGAAGTCTTCAGGAAAATTTTTCATCGGAACGTGGGCATCTACAGCTGAGTAAAGTAGTTAAAATTAAAGTGGAAATGTGACAGTAGCTGGCTGACAACCGACCATCGACATTAGTGAGGGATGCAATGCAAACGCGTTTCCTGTGCTCCTGCGTAAGTATGAGATAGTATAGGGTAGGCGGTTCAGCTTGCAAAATGGAGCTTGGTTGAAATTTGTCCGCCGGTCGATGTGGCCGAGAGGTTCTAGGCGCTTCAATCTGGAACCGCGCTGCTGCTACGGACGCAGGTTCGAATCCTGCCTCGGGCATGGATGTGAGTTAGGTTTAAGTAGTTCTAGGTCTAGGGGACTGATGACCTCAGATGTTAAGTCTCATAGTGCTCAGAGCCATTTGAACCATTTGAGATCCGTCCGAAGTCCTTCCATCTGAAATTATTTTAATTGTAGTAATTTGACTTCCATTAGTTGCACATCCATAATCTTTAGAGGAGATTTCCAAGCGCTTTCGTAAATTTGACGTTATACTGAGTAATAAAATTCTTGAGTCCGGCGGAAGCGTGCCGCCTTTACGGCACCAAAAAGCAAAAGAGTTTCTCGAATTTGTGGCCTGATATGCAGTGTCCACCACTCCACAACAAACGAGAATCATTCTATGACAAGACTAAGGGAATGCTCTTGTAGACAGGCTGTATTGAGGATCCAGCTAAGACGATACAATTTTACCGGCTGCTGCACATAATTAAATGTGACGGCTGCAGCACAATGATCAGTAAAATAGGCGGGCACTTGGCATCAACTTCTAGAAGCTGCCCGCAAAGGAATCAGAAAGGTGAAACCGATCAAGTCAGCTGCCAGAGGTGGCGGTCAGATAAACGTATCGGACAAATGTAGGGTATCTACAAACCTAAACGTCACGTAGGAGCTAGGAATTAAAACAGAACTTGAGAGACTGATTTACCGGCGAGAGAACAAAATTTAAATCCCCACCCAATGAAATCTTTGTAGGGGACTTACGAAATAGGTAATTGGTTTCCTCTTTGTAGGAACGCGAACGTTCCAGAAGGGACATGGAGAAGAAGAAAAGTGAGATCACAAAAGATGCATCTTTTGCCCCTACCGTCATCTAGAACTTCGAAATCCTATAATGGAATTCCTTTCCCTCTATTTTAAAATAAAGCAGTGCCCGTAGAAAGTTCGGAAATCACATTAAAAAAGGACGGGAACCCACGAATTGAAAGCTGGTCAAATAATATTTCCTGTAAAAAAAAGTATATGCTTGGTGATACGTGGGGAGGCGCTGGCGCTAGTCGCCCGGATCGATTGTTTCCCTTTGGCGTTGTTTATCTTTGTCTCGTTGCGAAGTGGAGTTTACGTGCAAACCGGTGACAAGTGAAATAATAAGTACAGAGGACTTTCAAGATACAACACATTTATTACTGATCAACAGTTTAACCCAAAGGGCACGGTATTTACCAAAAATTTTTTACAAATGTCTCTTATTCACAAGTCAAAAAAATACATTACACAATACCTTTCTAATTGAATTAGGTGCAAACAAGAATTTCTTATAACTTCTATACTAACTGTAAGCACTTCAATAATAAAAGGTAAAATCAGTCTCATTTAACAAGGGCACTTGTATAATAAAGGTGAAATAAGTTTCTTTCGAACAGGGTACACAAGTCAGAAAAATACATTACACAAAACCTTTCTGATTGAATTACTTGCAAACAAGAACTTCTTATAACCTCTATACTAACTGTAAGCACTTCAATAATAAAAGGTAAAATCAGTTTCATTTAACAAAGGGCGCTTGAATAATAAAGGTGAAATAAGTTTCTTTTAAACAGGTCACCTGGGCAAGCGCAATAGGACAGTTCACATAATTTCCAATTTCCGCTACCGATCAAGTATTTCTCTTCAACATGTACATAAGTTCAACTCCCGCTGCACATAAGGTATAATTCAGAACACTAGTTTCCTTCCTTTATGGTTTTGAAGGTAAATATATAAGCAGTATAGCAGACGGAACAGACGCGTTGGCCTCCCAATGAAGAGGAAACTTAACTTAATGCAAGATCTCCACTCACTGCAACCCGAAGAACTCAGTCGCCGACCGTATACGTTGCCATTTTCCCCGCGGCCAAAAGAACCTCCCGTTCCCTTTGGTACTGGTCGGCCAAGGCGTCATACTCCGGACATCGATTTAGACATAGACTAGGTGCCCGCTGCAGTGCTGCAACAGAAGCACAAACACACAGCCACAGCCAAAAGAAACATTGTTAACAGCCCCAGAATATAGTAAGATAAAATTCTGCAAAGATACACTCCTGGAAATTGAAATAAGAACACCGTGAATTCATTGTCCCAGGAAGGGGAAACTTTATTGACACATTCCTGGGGTCAGATACATCACATGATCACACTGACAGAACCACAGGCACATAGACACAGGTAACAGAGCATGCACAATGTCGGCACTAGTACAGTGTATATCCACCTTTCGCAGCAATGCAGGCTGCTATTCTCCCATGGAGACGATCGTAGAGATGCTGGATGTAGTCCTGTGGAACGGCTTGCCATGCCATTTCCACCTGGCGCCTCAGTTGGACCAGCGTTCGTGCTGGACGTGCAGACCGCGTGAGACGACGCTTCATCCAGTCCCAAACATGCTCAATGGGGGACAGATACGGAGATCTTGCTGGCCAGGGTAGTTGACTTACACCTTCTAGAGCACGTTGGGTGGCACGGGATACATGCGGACGTGCATTGTCCTGTTGGAACAGCAAGTTCCCTTGCCGGTCTAGGAATGGTAGAACGATGGGTTCGATGACGGTTTGGATGTACCGTGCACTATTCAGTGTCCCCTCGACGATCACCAGTGGTGTACGGCCAGTGTAGGAGATCGCTCCCCACACCATGATGCCGGGTGTTGGCCCCGTGTTCCTCGGTCGTATGCAGTCCTGATTGTGGCGCTCACCTGCACGGCGCCAAACACGCATACGACCATCATTGGCACCAAGGCAGAAGCGACTCTCATCGCTGAAGACGACACGTCTCCATTCGTCCCTCCATTCACGCCTGTCGCGACACCACTGGAGGCGGGCTGCACGATGTTGGGGCGTGAGCGGAAGACGGCCTAACGGTGTGCGGGACCGTAGCCCAGCTTCATGGAGACGGTAGCGAATGGTCCTCGCCGATACCCCAGGAGCAACAGTGTCCCTAATTTGCTGGGAAGTGGCGGTGCGGTCCCCTACGGCACTGCGTAGGATCCTACGGTCTTGGCGTGCATCCGTGCGTCGCTGCGGTCCGGTCCCAGGTCGACGGGCACGTGCACCTTCCGCCGACCACTGGCGACAACATCGATGTACTGTGGAGACCTCACGCCCCACGTGTTGAGCAATGCGGCGGTACGTCCACCCGGCCTCCCGCATGCCCACTATACGCCCTCGCTCAAAGTCCGTCAACTGCACATACGGTTCACGTCCACGCTGTCGCGGCATGCTACCAGTGTTAAAGACTGCGATGGGGCTCCGTATGCCACGGCAAACTGGCTGACACTGACGGCGGCGGTGCACAAATGCTGCGCAGCTAGCGCCATTCGACGGCCAACACCGCGGTTCCTGGTGTGTCCGCTGTGCCGTGCGTGTGATCATTGCTTGTACAGCCCTCTCGCAATGTCCGGAGCAAGTATGGTGGGTCTGACACACCGGTGTCAATGTGTTCTTTTTTCCATTTCCAGGAGTGTAGATCACATCAAGAAAAAGGTAAATTAAAAATGGTTAGAAGAATTAACTGTACATCTCAAATTTCAAAATATGTAAAATAGCCCCAGCACAAACAGACTAGTTTTAAAAGGGCAACGGTAAGACAAAGCATAATATTATTACACCAGTACGTCGCAGTTCCAATGCAATATTGACACTCATAAGAAAAGGCAGAAGCTAGTGATAACACGGATAGGCCCGACTGCAAAACTAGAAAGCTTGAATGTCCACTTCTTCAATAGATAGTTGCGTGGTACATAGTTCAGCTCCACTAGCCAAACTGAATAACACATTGCTCAGCGTCCTGTGTAGAAGACCATGGCCCAGCCACGCCTCAAGAACTTGCAATAACAGGCCCGCTTCCGTAATCCGAGCCACATACACCGGTCAAATCCAGCTAACTCCACGCAAATACAAGTTTCACTCTCTGAGCAGCGACACGTACCGGCCGTTCCGAGGCCAAAACCCAGTCTGCCCACCAGCACCACCAGCACCAACACCGGCCAACGAGACAAAGATAAGGAACGCTAGAGGGAAATAATCGATCCGGGTGAATCGAACGGAGAAAGCAACTGGCGCAAGCGCCTCCCCACGTATCACTTGCATAGACAGTTGAATTGGACCAAACTAAAAAATTACAATACCGTCACTGAACGGAGCTATGCAAATATCAGGATGGTATCAGGAACTCAGGTGGGCATTCTGGATCTTTTCCTACATGTAAAATGGGAAATGCCAGGATTCAGGGCTAAATGGGTTTTATTCCTAAGAATTACCAATAAGGCGTACAATATTCACGAAAACTGGCTGCGGCCGCGGAGTGAACCCCACATGGTACGGAAAGAGCTTTTCGCCCTCAACAGAATGGACTAGTGGACACGTCCAGAGGGTAAGGAAGCTGGCAGGCAAGAGAGCGACCGGCTGCTGCGGTCGCCACCTCGCCGACCCTCTTACGTCCCTCACGTGACGGTACCCGGTCCTCACATTGGCGGATTTGCGGCAGAAACTTGGCGCTTCTCACTCAGCAATACCGTGGTGGCGTCCCGAGCTCAGCGCAATGGGGTGGGAACCAACCACAGGTACTGCGGAGTAGTTCACGTAACTGCTCACATTACTGCCTGAGGCTAAGTTAAAATGATGGAAGCAGAAGACAGTAAAAAGTTTCACCAGTTTTGTTCGTAACCATGTACACCAGTATCCATAGCAGAATCAATGGACAAAACGGAGGGAGAATGAGTGTTAACATCTTCCCGATCTTCCAACTGCTTTTTCTTCTTCCTTGATGCCACTGGAACGGGCTGGACACTGCCGACTCCTCGAATTGCACTACCTCATGCAGCTGTGTGGGTTGGTCATGCAGAAAATTAGTTCCGTCGACGGGCAGGAGCTCGCGAATGGAGATTTATTTGGTAACGACGGAATCCTCCTGCAGTTGGGAATCAATCAATTTATTCCCAACAAGGGGTTATGAAGTGGAGTCTGCAACAGAAGGCGCTGAAGTAGTTTGGGAAGCCGAGATAACAGGACCAGCAGAGCTGGGGGAGACAAATGGGGTCCTGAAACAGATTCCTTAACAGGAGGCGCCCACGAGGCGGCCTGGATGACAGGAGAATCGCCAGATGACTTATCAGTAACCACGTGATCAGGTGCAGGAGCACTCATGGCTTCCTCGTCGACAGACACAGGCCAGAGAAGAGGGTCCTTGAATGGAGAGCTATGCGAAGTGCGAGCCGAAGGAAAAGGCTCCTCAACGGCATCATCGTCTTGTGTTCTACGACGATTGCCGGCTTGGGTGGCCGAGCGGTTGTAGGCGCTACAGTCTGGAACCGTGCGACCGCTACGGTCGCAGGTTCGAATCCTACCTGGGGCATGGGTGTGTGTGATGTCCTTAGTTTAGTTAGGTTTAAGTAGTTCTAAGTTCTAAGGGACTGATGACCTCAGACGTTAAGTCCCATAGTGCTCAAAGCCATTTGAACCATTTTTTTTTTCTACGACAATTGTTTTGAATAAACAGTGCCGGCACCACGGGAGTGACGGCGTTAATGCCCGTACTCGTGGGCAGCGAGGGAATATCACGAGCATCATCTCTCAGAGGTCCACTTCCTCCTCAATAACGGAGGTGGGCACAACTGCAGAATTCCGTAGGAGAAGATCTGTTATAGTCAATTTTTTTACGTTGATCGTTAGCAGGTGTTAACACCACCATCATACGACGTGGACAATTGGTCCGGAGGTGGCCGCTCTGATTACAAATAAAGCAGGTTTCTTTCTGGCCAGTATAAATAATATGAACCCTGTAACCACATTCCTGCCTAACGGACACCACTATAGACCCATAACTCGGTGCTGAGCAGATCAGCATTCCCTTCGAATATGTCGTATATCCCGTCCCCGCACAATGAAGCAGGGTGAAACTCAGAAAACGGTCATCTACCTCGGGCAAAAGATAAAAAACTCTAACATTTGTATGAACCACTTCTGTACTCGCCAAAAGAACCATGCTAGCGGAATCGTCACGATGAGTAAGGAGGATCTGAATATCGTAACACAGCAACATCCTGACAAGCTGAAGCGAATCAAAAATACTAACGAAAAACACATAACACACGTATACTGAAGAGCCAAAGAAACTGGTACACTTGCATGCCGAGGGAACGCTGAAGTACCACAGTACGACTTGGCATGGACTCGACTAATATCTGCTGGAGGGAACTGACACCATGAATTCTGTAGGGCTCTCCATAAATCCATAAGAGAAAGGGGAGTTAGATATCACTTCTGAACAGCATGTTGCATGGCATCCCAGATATGCTCATTAACGTTCATGTCTGGGGACTATGGTGGCCAGCGGAAGAATTTAAACACAGAAGAGTGTCCTTGATCCACTGTAGCATTTCTGGACGTGTGGGGTGTCGCATTGTCCTTATGGAATTGCCTAAATCCGTCGGAATGCACAATAGACATGAATGGATGCAGGTGATCAGGTAGGATGCTTACGTACGTTTAATCTGTCAGAGTCGTATATAGACGTATCCAAGGTCCCATATCACCCAACTGCACACGCTCCACACCATTATAGAGCGTACATCACCTCGAACAGTTTCCCCCTGACATGCAGCATCCATGAATTCATGAGGTTGCCTCCACACCCGCACACGTCCATCCACTCGATACAATTTGAAACGAGACTGATCCCACCAGGCAACATGTTTCCATTCATCAACAGTTCAATTTCGGTGTTGACGGTCCCAGGCTAGGTGTAAAGCTTTGTGTCATGCAGTCATCAAGGGTAAACGAGCGAGTCTTCGGTTCCCAAAGCCCATAGTGCTGATGTTTCGTTGAATGGTTCGCATGCTGACGCTTATTGATGGCCCGGCATTGAACGCTGCAGCAATTTGCGAAAGGATTGCACTTCTGTCACACTGAACGGTTCTCTTCAGTCGTCGTTGGTACCGTTCTTGCAGGATCTTTTTCTGGCCACAGTGATGTTGAAGATTTGATGTTTTACCACATTCCTGATATTCACAGAACACTCGCGAAATGGTCGTACGGAAAAATCCCCACTTCATCGCTGCACCGGAGATGCCTATACCAGATTTTTGGCGCTTCAGCGTAGTTCCGAGTCAAAGTACACAGTATGCACTTGATCTTTAGCAACCTTGACCTTGTCCACCAACCAGTGGTGTATCTCTAAAGACTCAGGCTGCACATGCCTCGCTGATTTATCAAAACTGAAGCTTACAGTACTTGCAGGTGGAATAGATGGGGAAACATCTTGGATATTACGGCGCGAGACAATGGCACTTCAGGAGGGGATGCACAAACACAAGACACTAGATGACAACAGCAATGCGACGCACATGAGTAGCCACATGTCACTGAACGGGAATAGGAAAGATACACGGTGCTAACGATAAGAGGAGGAACTAGAACAGCCTACTACACTGGCTCACAAAGCGGGACTGGACTGCTGAGCTAACGTGACAACTGTGGCAGAGCAGAGAATTCGTGCTACCTATTGTTGTCCACGCTGCACAAAGCTGCGGCGTTGCCATAGCCACTTTTTGAAAACACGTTTCGACTAAACCTACTGGCAGCACCAGGTTTTTGTAGGTGGACTTCACATAAAGGATAAAGAGAAAATGCATCATTTGGTGGTTGGTATGCGAGATTCCTTGTCCAAATTCAAGACAAAAGTGTATCTAACAAATAGGTATAATTGAAATGCGATGTAAAAAACGAGGCACTGGCAACGCTGTAAAACATTGCCAAGACAGGGTAGCATGAACTCTTCGCTGTCCAGGAGCCGTCCCATTAGCTCAATGAGACGAGACAATGATGGGGGGAGTGATATGCAGACTCACCATTGTTCAGCCTGCGTTCACCCAGTACTTTTTTTTCCAGTTCAAGCATCTTGCGTATCTCTTTCTGTTACTATTACCTTCATTTAAACGTTAAGATGTAACATGACCCTCTTACAGATGTAAACGACCACTTTGTTTCGTCCACGACACAAATGAAGACAGTAGAATATACAGGATGTCCAATTCAAACCCCCCTGATTTCAAAGACCCAGGAAAAAAAAGAAAAAAAACACAGCAGATACAACAATGAAAAATGCACCACATTGTAGAGCAACTCAAATATTTTATTTATTTATCATCAATACACCTCTACATCTGAACCATTTGTAACAGAAAGAGTATCGAGTCTATATTCAATTTCTTACCAAGATCTTTGTAACATTTCCTCTCTTATTGTTGCAATCGCATTAGTGATACGATGTCGCAACGTGGGAATATCGTTCACTTTGCTCGCATACACGTGGCCCTTCACGAATCCCCACATGAAGAAATCAAGCGGCGTAATGTAGGGTGAAAGTGGTGGCCAGACAACGGGTCCTCCTCGTTCGATTCAACGACTGGGAAATTTCCTATCCAGGAACTTGTGAACAGCCGTTGACCCATGCGGCAGAGCTCCATCTTTTTCAAAAGTGATGTTGGGTTGCAAGTCTTGTATTTGAGGGTACACAAACTGCTCCAACATGTCCAGATACACTGACCCATTCACTGTTTGTTCCACAAAGAAGAACGGTCCAACAATCCTGTTGTGCATTAGCTGACATCAGACATTTAGGTTAGGGGTATCACGAACATGTTCAATGACAATGTGCGGACTTTTGCGAACCCCAAATCCGAACATTATGCCTATTAACCCTTCCTGATTGATGAAACGTTGCCTCATCTGTGAATAAACGGCATCCATATCAATACTCTGCAGCATATCTGAAGCAAATTATTGTCGGCCCGATTTGTCGTTTGGCGTCAGATGTTGCAGAATTTGCACTTTGTAAGCACACATACGAAGACACTGATGAACTACACGATGCAATGTTGATCGAGGTACAACAAGGCTTCTGAGAAACGTTTGTCTGATGTCCTCCACTGTCTGAAACTCTGTAATGTGCACTGCCAGAATGTTTCAGAACACTACCTGCTGCCAGAAACTTCCTATACCATTCCTTAATTGTTTTCACATCAGGTGGATCACATTCATACACACGACGATAATTTCTTTGCACAGTAATCGACGATTTTGTTTCTGCAAACCACACTACTGGTTGCGCGCACAGCTGTGGAGTCGCCATTTTCACTTCATGCGGCCATGCTGCCCTCTGGCGACGATACTTGGCACTTCTGAATATAAATTCTTTGAGATGTTCTACAATGTGGTGCATTTTTCACGGTTGTATCTACTGTGGATTTTCTCTCCTGGGTCCTGGAAATCAGGGTGGTTTGAGTGGGACACTCTATAATAGTGGACACAGTAACATGCAGTGAGGTATGAAAAGCACACGTAAGCTACGCTAGATTGCACTTTATGTTATGCACAGTTATTCCATTCTATACTTTGACATACAGGCTTATCTTCGCAGAGCCGGTACATACATGTACGAACACCATTCACATCAGAGAAAATGTTCAACGTGATCACCTTCCATTTGCAAACACTTCGCCACTCGCTAGAAAATACGTTGCTGGACCCTACGCAACACATTTACATCCACGATTGCTGAAGCAGCAACCACGCGAGCTATTACGTCATGTGCATCCGGAATACTGGACCTGCACGACCAATTCATTTCCTGGAAACTATGCATTTAAATAGTTACGCACATTCATTCGAAAGTGTGGCGATGCGCCATCATTGTGAAGCCACAGATGTCGCCGAACACCGAGTGGAGCGTTTTCTAAAGCGTCAGATAAGTTATTCAAATGGTTCAAATGGCTCTAAGCACTATGGGACTTAACATCCGAGGTCATCAGTCCCCTAGACTCAAAACTAGTTAAACCTAATTAACCTAAGGACATCAAACACATCCATGCCCGAGACTGGATCCGAATCTGCGACCGCGGCCGCTGCTGTTGACTTAATGTGTAATGATATGGACGCAGTTCTTCATCGTGCAACCTGTCTTAGAGATACGTGGAACTGCCTTGCAATATCACGGGTACTTCGCTAAGGTGACTGGAGAAGTGTGTCAAGAATCGCGTCCTTTGTCTATGGAGTACGTCTTGTCTCTGAACGACCTCTGTCCATTACTTGTGGACGAAGATTACCGGTTTCCCGAAAGTGTTGCTCCAGACGACGGAGAACATTCTTATCGGGATGGCACCTTTGAGATTACCGTACAGCATACAGACGAGCAGCAGCAGCAGAAGAAGCTTGGTTATTCGATGCACCCAGCACCAAAAGCATATCGACGTGTTTATCGCTTGTCTGTTCCATTGGGAGACAGTAATACAAGAACGTGACAGGACCAGTTATGGTCGTTAGAGATATGCAGGCAGCTTAATGGATGGTGTCATGTTATAGGCTATTGTCACCTGCCAAAACGATGTCCTGCATCTAAACGACAAGAACTAGAGAATGGAAGTCTATGAAATAAAAAAAAGGAACCTCAGGAAGATTCGAACCATAGCTCCATGACGGATGTGGGTCTGACGTCCCAGCTGACATAGTGAGCTCCAACGTAGAACGGCTGCTACACTAGTGCGCAGTGCCACACGTCTCTCCGTACATTCCGATGCGCTGCACGATGTAACATTGTTGCCAGCTCCTCATTTTTATGCATGGCTCGGAGCGCTATGGGACTTAACATTTGAGGTCATCTGTCCCCTAGAACTTAGAACTACTTAAACCTAACTAACCTAAGGACATAACACACATCCATGCTCGAGGCAGGATTCGAACCTGAGACCGTAGCGGTCATGCGGTTCCAGACTGAAGCGCTTAGAACGCTCGGCCACACGGGCCGCCTTTTATGCATGAAATTTTACCTATATATATATATATATATATATATATATATATATATATATATATAGGTAAAATCAACCAAGTGTCCGGACCGTTCGCCGGATGGTTACGTTATTTAAGGAAGCAGGAAGTGTTCAGCCACATGTGAAACGTCAACCACGACCTGCAACAAATGATGATGCCCAAGTAGGTGTTTTAGCTACTGTCGCGGCTAATCCTCACATCAGACAAATTGCGCGAGAATCGGGAATCTCTATATATATATACAGGGTGGTCCATTGATCGTGACCGGGCCAAATATAACACGAAATAAGCGTCAAACGAAAAAACTACAAAGAACGAAAGTCGTCTAGCTTGAAGGGGGAAACCAGATGGCGCTATGGTTGGCCCGCTCGCTAGATGGCGCTGCCATAGGTCAAACGGATATCAACTGCGTTTTTTTTTTAAAAAATAGGAACCCCATTTTTTATTACATATTCGTGTAGTACGTAAAGAAATATGAATGTTTTAGTTGGACCACTTTTTTCGTTTTGTGGTAGATAGCGCTGTAATAGAAAGATATGGCTCACAATTTTAGATGAACACTTGGTAACAGGTAGGTTTTTTAAATTAAAATACAGAACGTAGGTACGTTTGAACATTTTATTTCGGTTGTTCCAATGTGATACATGTACCTCTGTCAACTTATCATTTCTGAGAACGAATGCTGTTACAGTGTGATTACCTGTAAATACCACATTAATGGAATAAATGCTCAAAATGATGTCCGTCAACCTCAGTGATAAGTGTATGCAACGTCCCCTTTTTAACAATTATACACGACTGTCCTTAAACTGACATAAAATATTTTTAGCGCAACGCAATCTGACTATCCTGCAAAAGAATGGCCCTGACTAACATTAAACTATACCTTTCACAAATCACTTACCTCACAAAAATCTTCGCTGCTCAAGCTACTGCAATACAGTGAGCGCCACTACTGCCAGCTAAATAAAAGATTCAAACTATGGAAGGCACTAACTACTGATAGGGATAGTTAGCAAATGAAAGATATTAATAGAGAACAAACAATGTATTTACCTTAATATCATCACAAGTCATAATATATATAACAGTTCATGACAAATTACAAATCTCCGCCATCTCTCTCCCCACATCCGCCACTGCTGGCGGCTCACCTCCAACTGCGCAACGCTACGCGCTGTTCACATCCAGCTGCCGCTGCCCAACACTACAATGGCGAGTATTACAACAATGCAAAGCAGCCACAGACTGCACACAGCACAGCCAGTGATTTTCATACAGAGGTGGCGTTACCATAAAAAAACCTAAACAGCCTACTTAACGTTGCCAACAAGAAAATATAAACAGCCTACTTACATAGAGAAAACATAAACAGCCTACTTACATAGCCCCCATGCTCCCCACAAAAATTTTTACGAATTGGTTTGGGCAGTGCCCAATACAGATTTGAAAAAAATTTTTCATAATTACAATAACAAAGATATCAAATGCACACACTTATTGATACAACGTTGGTCAAAAGCTAAAATTTTGTCACAGTCCATAAAGACAGTCCTGATCATTCATTACGGTGAAATATAGTGTTTTTCTCAAAGTCTGAGCAGTAGAAGAAAATGCACACGGAAGTAGTGGATTTCCATGCAGTCTTGAAGAAGTACTGTTGTCCTTCCAACTGAAAGACAGTGCTGACTCTTGACATGCAGACAGGTAATGCTCCACAACAGAGCAAACCCACAGCAGAGTCATTCGACGTTTTGAAGAATATTGGTAGGTAGGTCATCACAGAACAGACCCACTGTAGTCCTGGTAGAGATTACGGTATTGGTGGGCCACCAGAGGTGCAGACTCACTGCAGTCCTTGTAGAAATAATGGCATGGTGGGTCATCAAAGATGTAGACCCACTGTAGTCCTTGTAGAGATAATGGTATTGGTGGGCCACCAGAGGTGCAGACCCACTGCAGGCCTTGTAGAAATAATGGTACTGGTGAGTCAGCAAAGGTGTAGACCCACTGTAGTCCTTGTAGAAATGGCCAGCAGCCATCTGTTGCGACTGTGCAGGTGCACAATCACCATCGAAGAGTCTTGCGGACAATATAGCAAGTCCATAAACCACCACTTGTGCACTCACAAAGTTTCTGGAATTGTCCTTAGATCCAGCAATGCTGTTATCCAGTCCCTTGCTGAGTTATTAACACACGTGCAAACACTCACAGTCCCAACTTCTCACATATTATCCATATACTATGACCAACAGAAACGTGTGCAGTGAAATGTAACTAACAAGCTAATAATATCATGAACTGGTGACAATTACAAATTTATAACATAAGAATACAATAACAAAGGTACAAAATACATCATTAAAAACATAATAATACAGATAACGTTTGTAGTAATAGGGGCTTTACAAAAGAATAGAAATAAACATATACATCAGTGTTACAGGAATTATGACATGAGTACATACATAAAAGATCACAATAACTTTTGAAACATCAACTTCACACATGAGCATTAAACAGAACAGAATTAATAATGTCTAACATCTTTACAAAGTAAACAACATATTATTAATGCCAATTATATTCGAGGATAACAGTATTCCTCATCATAGTGAATGTAGCTTAATATTAAAAGAAGAAAAAATTCTATGAAACTACACAGAGACAGGAAGAAAACAAATACACAAATGTACACAAACACATAGTGGGATAACACCAATAGGAAAGGACAGGGTTCGTTTTCAGTGTAACATGTGGTACTGCAGTCCAACCCAAAACTTCATATATCTTTCCTCTTATTTCATCCTTTGTTTCCACCAAAAATTCTATCTAAGCATGCTTTCTGTATTTATATGTTCACACATTTCTTACCTCAACATTTATTTCCAAGAAAATCCTACCTAAACCTGTTTTCTCAATGCATTTCTTCCAATTCATCGCAACTCATTCTCTTAGAGGCTACCCCCTCTTAAGCTAACTTAAATCTACTGAGCTCAGATGCTAAACTAAGGGACGAGGCAATGCAGCATCACATAACAATTAACACAAACATCAATGACAAAAATACAAATGTCAAAGCAATTGCAATATTACAACTAATATAGGGCACTATGCAGCAAAAAAAAAATAAATCTGGCTTAGCAGAGTAACACAAATTAAAGTTCAGTAGCACTATGCCTGGCAAACAGCAGCTTATATCGAAACATGACATAGCTCAAGCAGAAAAAATATTACAGTAAAGATAACAATGCAGATAAGGGAAATGTATAATCACATCTTAATGTCTAAGTAATTAAAGTGGTGCACCACAACAACTTATTGTAAAAAAAAATATTACCATGTACTTGAAAAGAATATTATGTGTTACTGTTACTAGTTCCTTCTTATTGTTCTTTCCTTTCCAAGAGCTCCTTTATCGAAGAATGTGGGTCATAAAATAATTATTTAATAGATCTGTTGACAGAAAGTGTTCACATTAGCAAATGCATTTTATTTTATAAAAGCAATGCTGCAACACAGCTGGAAACCAGATGTCAAATGAAATAAGCAATTACGCAAACCAAAGCATAAAAACATCATTCAATAGCTATGTGGCATTTCGTAAGTTAGTAGAAATTCTCTCAACTCTCATAGAAAGACGCTTGTCATAATCAGGTGTGCAGATGTAAAAATATTTCTCGTCATTTCATTAGGCATTTCAGTAATTAGCACAAAGTGCGAGTAATCATATGTTTTCAAGTAACGAGGGTGTCGCATTAGCGATGAAAGGCACACCCTAATGGCTTGTTCTCCAGGTGTTTGACACAGCTGTGTGCCCACAACGCATTACAAAAATCATATGTTTTCAAGTTCGACCGTGTCGTTTTTGCGATGCTTTCTACAAAGGAATGTCAGAAGCGAGGTTAATGGCGTCCCTTTTTTTTTTCTTCCTGTGCTCTGAAAGGCACACGCTAATGGCTTTTTCTCCAGGCATCTGACACAGCTGGGTGCCCGCGACGCATTACGTGCAGGTGGTCACTTAACTTTCTTACGGAAATATTTACCGCTACAGTGACAGTCTCACATAAAAATATTTCACAGGTCAAGAATTAGCGTTGCAAATCTCTAGAAACAAAATCCTATAAATATAAGTGTCCAAAAAAAATATTGGTCAGCATTGTGATACAGTCACACATTTCATAACTCTTAAAGTACGATTCTTGGTTTCCAACATCCTGTTTCACAAGTCAAGAGTCCCTACCCACTATTCATTACTCCTTACCTTATTACACATATACGTATCCATCGACACTCGTCAATATTTCGTCATTATAAATATGAAGCATAATCAAATAACTCATATAGCCTCAGCCTATTAATCGTAAACATACCTGAGCAGCATAATACACATCGTCGTCGTAAAAATAACATCATAACACCTCAGTCAAATCTCAAAATCGTCGTAGCTTCCTCCAATAATTAAAAAAATTCTCTGCTCATGTCAAAAGTGTCATCTGCCTCAAACGTACTTTAAAAATCATGAATCCATACCAAATACATCATTCAAAGCTCTCATAGTATCACAATGGGTCCGAAAAACTATGAAGAGTTCACACAGTACAGACAAAATACAATTTCGTAAGTGTGAAGTAATCCAACTCTGTAATTGCGTAAACATATGTCACTGATGTAATAAAAAAAGTTTATCTCTCAGTTACATGATCAGATAGCTGTGTAATTTGTGTGTTAGAGAAAATATGGTACCGATGTGTAAAGTTGTATAAGCAAGTACTATATTAGCTAGGGTTCCTTGTGGTTGCCACACACATGGTACACAAAGTAGGCGTGTACCCCCCTGAGGATTTATGCAATTATACCCTCAGGTGTTACAGATTACAGCAATGGAATGAAATGTATCACAGAAAACCTTTGTATCATTGTACTCCAAATATCTTTAAAAATAAATGTTTTAAGTACAAAATTAATCACTCAAATGCGTGTCCTGTAGCGCTAAATGTGCGTCTTGTTGCAACATAATCTCTGTGGAAGTGTCGTAGTTATCGTCCTCCGCAAGCTAAGTTCTGCAGAAGTCAATGTACTTACCTCATAATACACAAAAGTGAAATGATTTGCGTATAAATGTCTTAGTTATTACGCTTATTGCCGTGATGAGGAAAGTACTGTGCTGTAACGTATTGTTGTGCTACGGAAAAGGCAATCTCATTGTAGCTATACCACAAAAGTTACTACTAAAACATGTTTTACTTTCCAGAATAAAACAGAAAACTGTGCAGATATAAAACAGATACACCGCAAAATCAACATTGTAAATTGTCACTCATTAGTAGCGTCGTGATAAAATCGTGTAGCTGTCACTTAAACTAACCTCTGTGTCATCTGGTATCTCTCAGAAAGCACTTTAAATTCAGAATGTATTTTCAAATAAACCAAAATGTTGCATTAAAATCTCATTAGCAGTACTGGTTATAATGTTATTTTTCTCGGAGCCAGCCGGCGCACGCGGCTGCCTGCGGTGCGAGTCATTGTCTGTTCCTTTGTTGGCGCGCGTCGTTATTGGGATTTGGAGACCTAACTTCTACAAATTCACGTTGTCGAAAGTGCCCTGCTCTGTTTGAATCCCGCCAGTTCTGATGCAATTCAGGTCTGTCGTTATGTCGGTAGTTTACATAGTTTCTTGTTTGTCGGTCATGTGGTGGAGAATTTCTCCCTGAATTGTAACTGCGCGCTGAACTGTTGCGTCTGAAAGTATTCTGTCTCCCTTGAGAATAATTGTTTTGGTTCCCATATTGTCTGTTTCTGTGGTTATCTCTGTGATAGTCATTACCACGGAGTGGTGATCTTTCCCTGTAGTTATTACTACTCTGCCAACGGTTGTCATACGGGTGGTGTCTGTTTTGGTCACGATTTGCGTTGTGAGAATAGCCTTGTCGTGTCCAGTTATTGTTTCTGTCGTCACGGAATTCTGACGGATGTGACCTGTAGTGATTGTTTTCCTGTTTTCGCATCCCGCGACTGTCTGTGTCAATTTCTAATTCTTGTAACAGTCCCTGAAAAGCTTCAATGTCGTCTTTGCAACGTCCTGCCAAAATAATATGTCGTAAATGTTCAGGTAATTTGATTAAGCAAATGCGGATGAGTTCTGAGGGTCTGTATGGGTTTGACAGGTACTGATTCTTGTGCAACATGTCTTCAAAATATTTCATAAGACTGGAAAATTCAGATTGTTCGAAACGTTTCATCATTATGATGCAATGTTTTACACGGTCTTGTGTAGCTTGAGACCAATATGCTGAGAGGAAGGCATGGTAAAACTCTCCTTCACTGTGGCAATCGTGAATTACCGATCGCATTCTTACAGCTGGTTCATTCTCTAAGTAGCCACACATAAATTCTAATCTGTGTTCTAACGACCAGTTGGGAGGAAAACAATGAGAGAATTGATGGAGCCATGCTTGTGGATGAATGTCGTTGTCAGAATTCTTAAATGTTTTGAATTTACGTGTAATAATGAACAGCTTATAGTCAAAATCATCATGTCGGCGAGTCGCATATCGGTCATTGTTAGGTCGTGTCGGCCGTTCCATATCAAAATTCGGTGCACATTGACAATTTCTTTCATAACTTCCGAAATGCCCTGTGTTATTATTTTGTGGCTGTTCCGTATTTCTGTGTTCCTCTTCCCGTATTGGGGTGCGAGTATCCTCTGAAATACGTAATTCTTGAATTACCTGTGTCAGCTGATCTTGTACTTCCCGGATTTCTCTTTTGTACTGTGTATTGATTTGATTTTGATTCTGTTTGAATTTTCTAATTTGTTCATACTCTTCTGTGTCAGTGAAGGCTACAGGTCTTGTGTCATTCAGATCATCATCTACCTTTGTAGATAAGTTAGTGACCTGATCCGAAAGTTCGGCTACTTTCTCCGATAGTGAACACATTTCCTCAGTGTGTTTTTCTGAACCAAGTTTCAGAGTGTCCATTTGTGCTGAAATCGAATCTACTGTGTCCTTTAAGTTTTCCTGAGTTTTTGCAAGTTGCGTAACCGAATCGGTAGACGCAACTGAGTCAATTTTAGCCCACAAGGTCTCATGATTTTCATGAACAATGGTTTGCAGTTCTTTTATGGCTGCTTCGTGATTCTGTAATGCATTTTCATGCCGCGAAAAAATAGGTTGAAAATGCTCACAAATTTGTGTTTTTACGTCATTACAGACTTTTTGACATTTCGATTCAATGTTATGTAACTCAGTAGTTAAATCTTCACGTGTTCGTTCAAGTGTGGTGTCTAACTTTTGAAGATTTTGTTCCATTGTGTCTAACTTTTTAAGATTTTGTTCGACTGTATCTAACTTTTGAAGCTTTTGCTGTGTTTGTCTCTGATTTTGTTCCATTGTGTCTAACTGTTGCTGTGTTTGTCTCTGATGTTGTTCCATTGTGTCTAACTTTTCAAGCTTTTGTCCCATTTGTTGCATTAATTGTAATAAAAATGCACTGGTGTCTGAAACATGTTCCTCAGTGCTTTTCGGCAGTGAATTTGCACCGGAAACATTCACATTTTGACAAGCAGAAAATGTGTCTCGACTTATTTGAGAAAACGGTGAGGATCCAAAACCTGAATCTACAGTATTTGCGAGATCGTGTCGTGTCATTTCGGCTTCCTGAGGCGAGCTATTGCCGACCGATCGATCGATAATGCTTCCCTCTTCACTAATTGTTTCACTGTCCACGCCATTGTTTGACGCCCGCTCCATTTCCCTGTGCACAGTTACCAAATTACTACTTTGAACATTAGTAAATTCATTACTCGGCGGCGCTGATAAGCTACGCTCGTCGTCACTATTATTTCTCAGTTTAGTTTGGAGCCTAGTGTTACGTTTTTCACACGCCATAATTGTCACAATATTTCACACGATAACACAGAAAAGCACAATTTGAAGTGCAAAAATAGGAGAACACATTAACATAGCACTGAAAATAATATGTAGTTAATTGCAAGCGTAGCTGCGAAATACTTGGTGCAAATCTACATGCATGCCACAACTGTTTTACTGTACAACAATGAAAGGCTACAACTACAAAGGAGATTCTCTCTACAATTACGCGCTAGCAATAAACAAAAGCTACACTAAATACACAAACTACAAGAAAAAAAAAAAATCAGAAGATTCCAGTGAGAAATCAGAAGATTCCAGTGAGGTATCCTAGGCTAAGGGTCGACATATGCAACGTCCCCTTTTTAACAATTATACACGACTGTCCTTAAACTGACATAAAATATTTTTAGCGCAACGCAATCTGACTATCTTGCAAAAGAATGGCCCTGACTAACATTAAACTATACCTTTCACAAATCACTTACCTCACAAAAATCTTCGCTGCTCAAGCTACTGCAATACAGCGAGCGCCACTACTGCCAGCTAAATAAAAGATTCAAACTATGGAAGGCACTAACTACTGATAGGGATAGTTAGCAAATGAAAGATATTAATAGAGAACAAACAATGTATTTACCTTAATATCATCACAAGTCATAATATATATATCAGTTCATGACAAATTACAAATCTCCGCCATCTCTCTCCCCACATCCACCACTGCTGGCGGCTCACCTCCAACTGCGCAACGCTACGCGCTGTTCACATCCAGCTGCCGCTGCCCAACACTACAATGGCGAGTATTACAACAATGCAAAGCAGCCACAGACTGCACACAGCACAGCCAGTGATTTTCATACAGAGGTGGCGTTACCATAAAAAAACCTAAACAGCCTACTTAACGTTGCCAACAAGAAAATATAAACAGCCTACTTACATAGAGAAAACATAAACAGCCTACTTACAAGTGTAACGACATTCCTCTCAACACCGACGTTTTTGAGATTCCCGATTCTCGCGCAATTTGTCTGATGTGAGGATTAGCCGCGACAGTAGCTAAAACACCTACTTGGCCATCATCATTTGTTGCAGGTCGTGGTTGACGTTTCACATGTGGCTGAACACTTCCTGTTTCCTTAAATAACGTAACTATCCGGCGAACGGTCCGGACACTTGGTTGATGTCATCCAGGATACCGAGCAGCATACATAGCACACGCCCGTTGGGCATTTTGATCACAATAGCCATACATCAACACGATATCGACCTTTTCCGAAATTGGTAAACGGTCCATTTTAACATGGCTAATGTATCATGAAGCATATACCGTCCGCACTGACGGAATGTTACTTGATACCACGTACTTATACGTTTGTGACTATCACAGCGCCATCTATCACAAAGCGAAAAAAGTGGTCCAACAAAAACATTCATATTTCTTTATGTACTACACGAATATATAATAAAAAATGTGGGTTCCTATTTATAGAACCGCAGTTGATATCCGTTTGACCTATGGCAGCGCCATCTAGAAAGCCAACCATAGCGCCATCTGGTTTCCCCCTTCAAGCTAGACAAGTTTCGTGCTTTGTCTTTTTTCCGTTTGATGCTTACTTCGTGAGATATTTGGCCCGGTCACTATCAGTGGACCACCCTGTATATATTCTGTTATTATCTAATATCCTCCCACGTGACAGGGTCTCTCTCTCGAGTATGTTCCTAATGCAGATCCAAATCTGGAACAAAGCAACAAGTTCCCCAAAAGTGCTAGACTGATTATAAGTCACGACCCCTGAGCGTGACATTACGCCACAATTTTAAAACCGATCACGATTTTGGTCGCTTGTGGTGGAAGAAGAAGGAAACTTTGTTGTAATAGGTTTTCTGTGGTAGGGTAAGTCGAGATCTGCTGTTCTCCACTGCCTCGTATAGTGTGTGCTACGATCGCTAGTCATCGGTGATTGGGGTGTGGGCTGTTGTTTCCATCGAACCGAACGTAGACCAGGCAGCAGTAGTTAGTCACCAGTAACCTCGCGTCTAGCGTTGGTAATGCGGCCTTTTCGGTTCTGATTTACGGGTGCCAGGATAGTGCAAGCCTAAGGTCATCCCTTCTACTCACGTTGTCAGGATGTTGTAATACCTCAACGGTCTCCCTGATCTCCCGATTCACCATCCCTGGCTCGTTGACATGTCCGCAGTCTTTCTAGTCTTCGGCCACAGAAAATTTGTTGTGCTGGGCAAATATAACGTACATCTCGAGTTCCCGCATGCGCTCTACTACTGGGTTGCTGATGTAAATTTCTTCACACCGACAGTCCATTTTGTGCTCACCTGCAGTATGCCGAGTGTCTAACTTGTATACGGTGGAGCTTGGGGAGCTTAGCGCGTCCTGGATCTTGAGGTCGCTGTTACCTTGTTAAATGATGCTGTTTGCGGAAGAGTACGCGGCCATAATATTCTTTGAAATTTTCGTGTTCTTCCAAAGGTTGCCTTGTTCGCTGTGTGATTTTTTATGTACAGTTCTTTGCATTGTTCGTACCTGTGAGCTCTTTTGCTGTCTTCGTAACTATCTCTGGAATATTAGTGCCCTGTAAGTCTTTGAATGTACTGATTTCCATTTAAAGGATGATGAACGTGTTGGTTGATTTAAACTGATATACGGCCATATTCGGAAATAAACTATCTATATCTATATTACCGACAGGGTGACAATTATTGAACTGTATCAAATCGTTGGGGAGTTCAAACTGCACTGTTCGCCTAGAGGCATGATGGTAATTAGTATGTGTGGTTTGGTTTATGCGACGAGGCCCAGTTTTATCTGGATGGCTTCTTCAATGAACAAAATTCACGTATCTGGGGGACTGAGAATCCGCATTTCGCGATCGAGAAGTCTCTTCACCCTCAACAGGTTTGCAGTGTCCAGTCACGGAATAATCGGTGGGATTTTCCTTGCGACCCTGATTTCGACAAGAAGTGGGTCGTGTAAGACGGAGCTCGATATCATCGAGAGTGTTTTATATTGTGGAGGAGCACTCTGGGGACTGCAGTCTGGCTCTGGTGTACCTAGAGGCCACTGGCATGGGCCTCGATTGGTCGCCATATTCTCCGAATCTGAACACATGTGATTCCTTTTTGTGGGGCTATACTGAAGACAAGATGTACAGCAATTACTACAAAACCATTGCTGACCTGAAAACACCTATTCAGGAGCTCACCGACGACATCGATGTCCCGACACTTCAGCGGGTCATGTAGAATTTTGCTATTCTCTACGTCACATCATTGCCAATGATGACAGACATATCGAACATGTCAACCTAAATCCGAATACCTGTAGTGATGTTTACGTGTTGAATAAAGTGCGTAAACGCCGTAGTTTGTAACTAACTTACGGTTTTTTCATACAGTTCAACAGTTGTGTCCCTGTACCTCCTGTCTGATGGTTCTCTTTTGTTCTAGCTTCACATCCATTTTTAGCGTGCATGTTACGAGACTGTGATCACTTGCTGTTCTAAAATGGTTAGGACTGTCACGTTCTGTTCAGTTACTTATAGTTTGATAAATCAGCATCAATTTGAGTTTAAATTTTTGTACGAAAAATACAAGCTCAGTATCTGTTATTTCAAACAGTAGCTAGCGACTCCATTGTTAATTGTTACCCAGCCTTTGTGTTGGAAATAAATTGGTAACAATTTTGCTTGGGAGTTTTGCGCTTCGGAATAACATAACGGTTCGACATTCTTCCCTGTACAGTGACCGTTAACACCACGGAAATTTTTGGTTTTCCTTTATACTTGTCCGTAATGAGATACTTGTCGCCCCTGTATAGGCAACTGTCACATTGTCAGGCCTATACCAGCAGACGGGCATCGCTTCAGCGTTGTCTGTCGCGTGTAGACGGTAAGAACGCTAATGGCGGATTTGGAAGTTTTCACTCTGTGCTAGTAACATACTTCGCCCATGTTATGTTTAAGATCTTCAGCATGTCCGAAGCCTTTAACTTTATTATTTGTCCAGATATAGATTTCCCTTGTATCTTGTGCAACGGAAACAAATTGTCATAAATTTCTTTTTAACCAAATTCAGTTCAGTTCAATGCCTTCTGATTTGTTACTCGATCTACCCATTTAATATTCAGTATTCTTCTATAGCACATCCTTCTGCTCGTCTCCAGGCCTACCGTTCGCATTTCACTTCCATACAACGCTGCACTCTAGACAAGTACGTTCAGAAAGGAACTGCTAATACTTCAGTTGACGTTAGAAATTATAAAATTCATCTTTTTCAGAAATAATTTCTTTGCTCTTGTCAATCTGCATTTTATATCTTCCCTGTCTCGGACATCATCAGTTGTTTTGATTTAAAAATAGGAAAACTCATTAACAACTTTCTATAGACCCATCTCAAACTTTTTAATCAATTCCATCAGAATCGCCTGATTTGCTTCGATTACATTCCATTACCCTTGTTTTAGTTTTATTGATGCTGAGATTATCATGCCTTTCCAAGACACTATCCACTCCGTTCAAACACTCTTCCGAGTGCTTAGCTATCTCTGACAGAATTACGATCTCGTAGGCAAACGGAGGTTTTTATATCTTCTCCCTGCACTTTAATTACATTTCCAAATAGGTCCTTGCTTTCCTTCACAGGTTGCTCAGTGTACTGCCTGAATAACATCAGGGATAAGTTACAGCCCTCTCAAACTCTCCTCAATTATGGCTTCTACTTCAAGTCCTTCGACTCTTACAACTGAAATCTGCTTTCTGCACAAGTTGTAAATAGCTTTTGGCTTCCTGTATTACCTTCAAAATTCAAAATTGCGCTCACCCGTCGATAGTGTGGAAAATTTCCTTTAAATCTTCTAATGTTGTAAACGTGGATTTGCCTTACTCCAGCTTCTCTTCTAAGATAAGTCGTAGGATTAATATTACCTCGCGTGTTTGTGCATTTCTACGGAACCCAGTCTGATCTTCCCCAAGATGGGCGCTTACCAGTTCTGCTACTCTTCTGGAAAGAATTACTGTCAATATTTTGCAAGGATGACTCAGTAAGCTAATGGTTCTGCATTATTCACACCAGGGTATTCCGCTTGTACCATTTATCTAGCATACTAGGTGGAATAATTTTGTTATGGCTGGCTCTACAATAATTCTGAGGGAATGTCGTGTACTGTAGGGGTCGTCTTTCCACTTTGGTCTTTTACGTCTCCGTAAAACTCTTCTTTCAGTACCACATGTCCTATCTATCCTTCACCTGCTTCACTTTCTCTTTCTATAATACTGTCCACACGTTGGTTCCCAGTACATACAGACATGCAGGAGAAGGGGCAATTCTTAAGAGTGGTCGGACGATTTTGTTTTACCTGGTGCCAGCAGAAACTTGCAGTTTAATATTTACAATGTGTGCAGACAAATACTGCCCATCAAATATTTCATGCACGCTGCTGCATGACATAATGGGGCAGTGCTAGTCATTCTTCGTGTTTTAGTTTTCCAGTTAACACATAACAATGAGACGAATATCACACTAGACCCATCTGGGCCGCTCTTCCGAATGGGCACATAAAATTCCGTTTTAGAAATCAATTTGTTTGTAACGGGAAACGAAACGAAGCCTTCCATTGACACCGGGCGTCTCATGAAAAATGTAATAAACAGTTCTTGTCTGGGCTGATTCCAGCTACACATTACAAAAACGAAATTGGAAACATCTGACGAACCATCAGGAAAATGTGCCCAATGACCATTCAATTGCCAACAGGTGAAACACGCGGTATGTAAGTTGTGGATATTTCCCCTACTTAGGCCATCTGTGGAATTTACTTGTTTAAACAGCAAATTCCACCTCGTCTTCTAAAGTGATCCAAAGCCCCACATCAGACATCAGATTCGCCCTACCCACACTTCTTCCCAGCTACTCTGTAAGACGTACACTTCTCAAAAGTAACAATGGTAAGTTTGCAATCTTCATTTCAAATGCCTCAAATACTGAAGTTTGTTGAGGATTTTCTTTCAACGCTGTCACTGATCGTTGAAGGCTACATTTTGCTCTTTAGTTAGAACAAACTGTGTCTGTATTGTCGTTCAAAGCAAAGGAACTGTAAGAATGATAACAGCCACTACCTAAATGAAACGTCACCAGTCAAGACGGCTCAGTCGTAACCTGTAATACAAAGGTTCATTTGTATATGCTAGTCATATTTTTGTTCCATTACCAGGGAACGAGAACAGTCAATGTTTCGATGATTGTAAAATATACCGGTATTTATAGGATCCAGCAGGTAAGCGGGTCCCAAATTTTTCGAGTCCGAATTTTAGTGTTCAGGCACGTCTTACATTCGGGCCTTTGCGGTGGTCTGGAAACAGCACTAAAGTGTTTTGGTTACTTAGTAATGCCTCCATGTAGGGTTGAGAGATAAACATAATAAATACGAAAAATATGACGGTAGATTTACTAAACTGCAGTTCAGTGGTCTCCAGACATGGCACGAATCATATCCGTTACAGAGCGTAGCGTTAGCCCACATATATGCATCCACATCATTAAATAGTGCCTTGAGAAGCTTCACAATTTGAGCCATGTCGACATCAGAGATATTTACAAAATTAAGTTAGTAGTTAGTGCCAAGATATGGCCTGGTTTCAATGACTAGCATTTTTATTGCACTATGAAAATGTTCAGCTGCACGAATATGCATTCTCTGTAACATAACCACACTGGAAAATAATGATAGTGGCCAGAAAAACCGACCTAAGCTTATTATATAAACAGGCGTAGTAATACAGTCAACTTTTTACTACAAATTTTATACGTACCTGATGATAGGGAAGTTCAAAAATGTTGAAATGTGTGTGAAATCTTATGGGACTTAACTGCTAAGGTCATCAGTCCCTAAACTTACACACTACTTAACCTAAATTATATAATAGGGAAGTAATTAAGTTTAAATAGCACAACACAATCTCTAAGTCGGAGAATTCTTTGTGGTGTGACACCCCAACTCTAATCGTAATGGCATAGGGTGTGAATATGTTGCTGTAGAATTTCACAATTACTACGGAAGTCCACAAAGAACTGCAATGGTTAGGATTCAGTATTGTTGTATAGTAGCACAAACCTATCCTCGGTGTACTTTTCCGCGTACAACGAAAATTTTCTTATCAGCTGAAATTCTGCTATGGCAACACAGAAACCTTCTGTAGATAAAAGTCTGCTTCATTCACAATACACGTCACAATGAAGCTCCACAGGATTCGTTCCAGTCTACTGAATAATCAACTGTCTGGCTCTCAGTGAGTCCAATTTATGCGGTTACCCGTCGTGGTGCTCGCTTTAACGTCGCCTCTCGCCCCTCCCCCCCCCCCCCCCCCACGGGACCCCCAACCCCCCATCCCCTTTGCACCGTTCATTAACTCGCAGAGATTCATGCGCCGCGCGAGACTAATCCGCCTAAATCGAGCAGTCCGGTGTCTCACCACTGATTTCGCTCTTTTTTCTGTCAGAAAATCGGCTTACACGCTGCTGCTTCTGCGCTTTGCTAACCACCATAGAATGCAGGCTCACCGCCCCCCCCTCTTCCCCCCTCTCTACCCCCTCTCTTCCCCCCCCCCCTCTGCTACCCCCTTCCTACCCCCCCCCCCCCCCAGGAATTTGAATTTTCTGACAAAGCAAACGACGTTAAAGGAAACGATTTAGTCGTTGCGTAATGTGCAGTAACTAGATGGTTTACTTTCTGTAAGTGTAATGCACATTATAAAACGCTCTAAAGTATTAATACTGATTTCTAATGACACAGTTCATTGGAATAATTACGTCTAACATAAATATGATGCACAAACACAGAAAGGTTTATTTGAATACAGCACTGCTTTATTGGCATTTTCGTTGTGGACATGGTAGCCTCTTGAATTCGTGTGATCTAGGATCATGTAATTCGTGATAGTATTAAGTGGTACCTGAAACGTGGAGACAGTAGACCTTTTCCATGCAGGCGAAGTTTTCAGTCGGATTAGAATCAAAATAAGAGCGCCAACAAAAAAAGCCATTAAATCAACCATGGAGCCTCATTCCTGGATATGTAGTCTAACGCCGAAACACGGAGGCAACAAATCAGAATGTCAGAGACAAAAGTGCGGAAGCGTAACAGAATTAATTCAAAAACGATGTAACAAAATAAATGATAATGGGGATTTTCGGTAGTAATACATAGAGGGTATAGAAAATTTTCTTATCTGTTTCATTCTTTAAACATCTCGCAAAATCCTGGGGGTTTTGAATGTAAAAATCGGAACAAGAAAATTGATTTTGAGACACACGAACACCCTTAAGACACAAGTTAAATTACTATACACAAATGGGTTAATAAACACAACGAAATCGTACGGCCTTAGCTGGGGATCTAAAAGGGGAAATTGTCTAATACCGAAGTGATAGTATCTAAGGTGTCAACAAAAACACGAGTTGTATGAACATCCTAATTTACTCAACAAAAAACAAAAATGAAAGCGTATCTCACTCTTTGAGGATAAACAAGGGTAAAATTGAGGTGAAAGTCAATCTTGCTGTTTGCAAAGTTACCTAGAATCTTGAGAAGGGTAGCTATAAATCCAACAGAAGTTGTGAAATACCTTACGGTTTCCTACCGACCGATTACAGCGACGGCTTGTTTGTGTCTTAAACTGAAAACACTCGTGCTGCTACCAATGCACAGACAATTACAGGGCTCAGGCTGAATACTGTCCTGTTGTAGTCCTACATGCTGGTGCTGCTACTCTGTCAACCGTAAATTATTAGCGGAAGGTGAACAGAATGTTGGCTCCATCTCTGGCTTTCTGAAATGAGACGCTAGGATCACACTTCCACAGACTCGAACAATGGGCCTCCATCGACTGCTCCAGTGGAGAACGCAGCCTGCAGAGATGAAATCAGTGGCAAGACCCACGTTCAAGTCCTCTCCTGTTTGTCAGAACTGACTGGCCTGCTCTTTCATTCCTGCCGAGAGAACATGACCACCAATCATTTTACAAACAATCTCTCTACTCGAATACCATAAATGCTTCTTCATCGGAAATCCTGCCAAGAAAGCGTGCCACATAACTTCCATAACCTCCCCTTTTCTCTAAAAAAAACTTCTCTCTATTTGATCTGGCCTTGTAAAATCACGTGTGTATTTTATCATTCGGCACCCGGCAGCTATCCTCACTCCCCAGGTGCTGGGAAACTGGGAAAACTAAAAACTGTGTCCAAGGCTAGCTGCTAATTCTCTGGCCTCTTCATATTTTTTATAAACCTGGAGACTCTTATCTGTTGAAAGCACTGTTCGAACACTGAATGTGAACCTGATCGGAGGCTAGAATCACTCTTTATTGACACATGAGAACACAGAGGCGTTCACTTTGTTTCACGAATGTGGTGAAGGATTCATCTTTGCATATGTTTAGAGTTGAGCGCCGTAGATTTCAGTGTGTCTCCATGTGGTCATGGCTCCCAGTGTGGGCGTCACACATTGGGAACATTCAGCACCAGCAGTAGGCACCATACTGGATCATCGCCAGTTTCATGCCGGCATGAAGAGGGGAAGTCAGTGACACTGCGGGATACATCACATGATCAGTGCTGACAGGACAGTGGCTTCAATAGGCCGTAGCACCGATTTCACGGGAGTATCTGCATGTGACCAGGAGTAAACAGTCTGTGGTTCTTTCTAAAGGTCAATGTCGTGTTACAGTGTTGGTCATTCATATTGTCAACTCGTCTGTACATAATACTGAGTTGCCATCTGCTTCATTAATATGAACAGTAACTGATTGTGGAGTAGTGTGAACAGGTACATCCTAGTTCTTCAAAGGTTTGAATCGAATGGAGCATGCTGATCGATGCCGAATTTGACTCCAGATAGCATTTTGGGTATTCACACTAGGAGGACAGAAATTTGGTGCTAGATATCGTCCATTTAGCACAGTACTGCACCGTGTTATAGACTGGTTACCTCATAGATCTTCCAAAAGGAGGTAAGGTGAGTTTGCATTATCACAGTGTAGACTCTATAAGTGATAATTCACTGTACGAAAAATGTTCATTTTCTTTGAGGCATCACCAACATGACGAGTAATTCAAGCACTCATAAGCCACAAGATTTCCTAGCACATCTCAATAGCTCTGTGGTTCTAAGTTGTTGCTCAGCCACGTTGTGATGGGAAAGCCACACCCGTAGAAACTTCTTTGTGTGTACTGCAACTACTGAGTGCAACTGCTGCTACTGAGTGAAACATCTGGTGAAACTGAGTGAAACTGAACCTAGTGTCTCTTTGCTTATTTTTATCATTTTAACAGTGACCTAATGAATTTTCCCTGACAAAGACAACTCAAACCTAACATATTCATTTATTACCCACAATATACAAGCGCAATGCAATCTGACTGCTATACAACGAAAACATGGCATCGAATAATTAACACAAAAGAATGGCCCTGAATTGCAAGAAATCCTAGCAATAACCGATAATTTTTCATAAGTCACTTACCTCACAGAAAATCTTCGTAACACGAACTACAGCAATTACAGCAAGCAGCAACCACATCCAGTTAAATAAAAGGATTCTAACTACCACAGACACTAACTACCAGGAGGCATATGGTTAGAAAACGAAAGATTTTGTTGAAGATCAAACAATGTATTTAGCAGAATTTACCTTATTCATGTGACATCCAGTTCCAAAAATTATACAGTCGTCAATAATTCCACAACCCAAACATTACCAACTACACTTTTCCTCATTTTACAATGCAAGCCCTACCAAGAAGGACACATGGCGAAGTCGTCCACTCGCTAACTGCTACTCCATCCAACCACAGGGTCTCTTGCCAAGGGCGCAGAGCGCTGTCAGCGATATTAATAAACAGTCTAGAGCGCTGCCAACATACAAACATACAAACAGATTACCTACATAGCCCCCCAGTTGCCCACAAAAACGTTACAGACTGTTTTGGGCAGTGACCAAGACTAAGTTGTTAAAATTTTTTATATTAATTATATCAAACAGATCAGATGCCCACAAAGGATAGGTAATACGCTACTGGTCAATAAAGTAAAATTCTCGTCACAGTCGCTAAAGGCAGTTCTAATTCAACGGAAGTCTACGCCAATTTTATGCACAAAGGCTGAGCAGTCTATGAAAATGCACAAGTAAGTAATGGACAACCATGCAATCTTGAAAAAGTAGTGTTGTCCTCCCCAGGGAAACATAGTGTTGACTCTTGACATGAAGATTTCAGTTGATATCATAAGATTGGTATGGGCCACAACAGAGCAGACCCACTGCAGAAACAGTCGAAGTTTTGAAGACTATACTAATGGTCCACCAAAGGTGCAGACCCACTGTAGTTCATTACTGTGTAGCCACTATTGATGCATATTACAAGTCCATAAACCACAACTTGCGCACTTACTAAATTTTTTGCAGTATCCTTACAACCAGCAATATCGTTAACCAGTCCCATGCTGAATTATCATCACACACCCAACCACTAACACAGTCATATAGTCACTGAGATTTGATACATTTAGTGTGACCAACAGACAAAAGTGTACAGTAAAATGAATCAACACTACACTACTAGCCATTAAAATTGCTACACCAAGAAGAAATGTAGATGATAAACGGATATTCATTGGACAAATATAATATACTAGAACTGACATGTGATTATCACGCAATTTGGGTGCATAGATCCTGAGAAATCAGTACCCAGAATAACCACCTCCGGCCGTAATAACGGCCTTGATACGCCTGCGCATTGAGTCAAACAGAGCTTGGATGGCGTGTACAGGTACAGCGGCCCATGCAGCTTCAACACGATACCACAGTTCATCAAGAGTAGTGACTGGCGTATTGTGACGAGTCAGCTGCACGCCACCATTGACCAGACGTTTTCAATTAGTCAGAGATCTGGAGAATGTGCTGGCCAGGGCAGCAGTCAAATATTTTCTGTATCCAGAAAGGCCCGTACAGGACCAGCATCATGCGGTCGCGCATTATCCTGCTGAAATGTAGCGTTTTGCAGGTTGTTGTTTTTTGGGGAAGGAGACCAGACAGCAAGGTCATCGGTCTCATCTGATTAGGGAAGGACGGGGAAGGAAGTCGGCCGTGCCGTATGAAAGGAACCATCTCGGCATTTGCCTGGAGCGATTTAGGGAAATCACGGAATACCTAAATCAGGATGGTCGGACGCGGGATTGAAACGTCGTCCTCCCGAATGCGAGTCCAGTGTCTAACCACTGCGCCACCTCGCTTGGTGGCGTTTCGCAGTGATAGAATGAAGGGTAGAGCCACGGATCGTAACAAATCTGAAATGTAACGTCCACTGTTCAAAGTGCCGTCAATGGGAACAAGAGGTGACCGAGACGTGTAACCAATGGCACCCCATACCATCGAGCCAGATGATACGCCAGTATGGCGTTGACGAATACACGCTTCCAGTGCGCGTTCACCGCGATGTCGCCAAACACGGATGCGACCATCATGATGCTCTAAACAGAACCTGGATTCATCCGAAAAAATGACGTTTTGCTATTCGTGCACCCAGGTTCGTCGCTGAGTACACCATCGCAGGCGCTCCTGTCTGTGATGCAGCGTCAAGGGTAACCGCAGCCATGGTCTCCGAGCTGATAGTCCATGCTGCTGCAAACATCGTCGGACTGTTGATGCAGAAGGTTATTGTCCTGTAAACGTCCCCATTTGTTGACTCAGGGATCGAGACTGGGCTGCACGATCTGTTACAGCCATGCAGATAAGATGCCTGTCATCGCGACTGCTAGTTATACGAGGTCGTTGGGATCCAGCAGGGCGTTCCGTATTACCTTCCTGAACCCACCGATTCCATATTCTGCTAACAGTCATTGGATCACGACCAACTCAAGCAGCAATGTCGTGATACGATAAACCGCAATCGCGATGGGCTACAATCCTCGGAAACGTGATGGTACGCATTTTTCCTCCTTACACGAGGCATCACAACAACGTTTCACCAGGCAACGCCGGTCAACTGCTGTTTGTGTATGAGAAATGGCTTTCCTCATATCCGCACGTTGTAGGTGTCGCCACCGGCGTCAACCTTGTGTGAATGCTCTGAAAAGCTAATCACTGCATCTTCTTCCTGTCGGTTAAATTTCGCGTCTGTAGCACGTCATCTTCGTGGTATAGCAAATTTAATGGCCAGTAGTGTTTTTACCTAACCTGAAGAACTGGTGTGTATGCAATTACAATTTAACGGCATACGGACTCAATTACAACTGAAAAGAAATATTCTTATAGTAAGGAACGTGATAATACAAATAACATTTGTAGTAATTTAGGCTTTACAAAAAGAATAAAAATAAGCATATGTACAAGTATTACAGGTGCCTCACACACAAGCTACTGGACACCAAGGAGAGGTTCCGTGAGGTGAACGTAACCGTGCCACTGTCATTGATGTACACAAGCAGAATGATTCCGACAATGTCCTAGACTCCTACGCAATAACCCAGTACCCGCATTATGGCGAGATAACACCTCGGGGCCACATTAGTCTCTTCGAGAGAAGTCGGCATGGGGCCTGCGGTATTCAATTGTGATGCAGTTTCTGTGTCACATCATCAATGTAACGGTGCGAGGCATATAGTAAACGGGCAGTGGTGCATAGGACACAAGCTACAGGACTCCCAGGAGAGCTTCAATGCAGGGACTGCAGCCGCGCCAGTACCAAAGATGTGCACTATCAGGATGACTCCGACAATGTCCTTTTCCCTGTATCGTCAATAGTGTGAGTGTGCGAGAATGACAGTAAACGGGCAGTGGTGTAACGGATACAAACTGCTGGCCTCCCAAGTGGGTGTTCCGTGCGGTAACCATAGCTGTACCAGTATCAGAGATGTACAGTACGTTCACTAGCAGAACGACTCCGACATTGTCCTCGAGGGTTATGCAAGAACCCAGCACCCGTCTAATGGCGTGACAACTCCTGAGGACGGCAATAGTCTCTCGGAAAGATGCCCGCAGGGAGCCCGTAATATTCAGTCGCGATGTTATTTCTGTGTCGCATCGCCAATGTGAGTGAGGGGGCGAGAGTTACCGCAGACAAACAGTGGTGTATCAGATACAGTATCTTAGGTGTACACTAGCAGAATGACTCCAACAATTTCCTTGAGAGTTATGCAATTGCCCAGCACCCGCCTAATGGCAAGACAACTCCCGTGGAGGGCATAATTATCTTAGAGAAAAGTTGGTATGGAGCCTGTGGTGTTCAAGCACGATGCGTCGCATCTTCAATGGAAGGTCGCGAGGGTTACAGTAAACAGGCAGTGATGGATCTGAAACATACTTGTGGACTCCCAGGGGAGGTTCCATGTGATGACCGTAGCTCCGCTAGGATCATAGATCTACACTTAGCAGAATGACTCCAACAATGCCCTCGAGGTTATTGCAATAGCACATCACCTCCCAAGTGACGCAACTACTCCTGAGTGCGACATTAGTTTCTTGGAGAGACGTCGGCATGGAGCCTGGAGCATGTAATCACGAAGCAATATCTGTGTAGCATCGTCACTTTGAGGGTGCGAGTGGATGGGATACAAGCTACTGTACTTCCAGGAGAGTTTCTATGCGGTGACCGTAGCCACGCAAGTATCATAGATGTACACTAGCAGAATGACTCCGACAATGTCCTCGATTCTTATCAACAGCCCAGCACCCGGCTAACGGCCAGACAACTCCTGAAGGCAGCATCAATTTCTTGCAGGGAAGTCGGCATGGAGCCAGTAGCATTCAATCGCGATATAATTTCGAGGTAACCCCAGAAGGCGGTGTTAGTCTCTCAAAGATAAGTCGGCATAGAGCCTCTAGTATTCACTCGCGTTGCTATTTCTGTGTTGCATCGTCAATGCGAGGGTGTTAAGGTTACAGTAAATGGGCAGTGGTGCATCAGATACAAGCTACTAGACTCACTGGAGAGGGTCAATGCGGTGACGATATCCCCGCCAGTATCGTAGATGTACACCAGCAGAATGACTCTGCTGATGTCCTGGAGGGTTATGCAATAATCCAGCACCCGCCAAATGGTGAGACAACTCCTGAGGGCGGCGCAGTGTCGGTTAGACCGTCAGTGACAGAGTCGCTCAAATTCCTGCTGCTAATAAAGTTCACCGTTTCGTTTATTACATATTTTTACTAGCTTCAAACTAGAGCGACTTATTTTCGATTACCTGCGTAGTTACTAGTATATTTTTGTAATTTCTTGCTTGTTTGTGTGCTTACTAGGAACAACATTTTATTTTAATAACACTGTAGTTTGGAGTACCGCCGTTGCTGTGGACCCTTGTATCGACACTCGTATCGTACATTCGCCTGCCTCGAGATGACTGGGTGTTGTCCTCATTATTTCCTCATCATTCAGGAATGTGGTGAGATTGGGCCTAGCAAAGATTGGGAATTTGTATGGGCGCTGATAACCGTGCAGTTGAGCGCCCTACAAACCAAACATCATCATCATCATCATCATCGTATCTTACAGACTTTTGTTTGTCTTGCTTAGAACAGCTCAGTGTCGGTTAGACCATTAGCGACAGAGCCGCTCGACTTCCTGCTGTTAATGAGCCAAGTACACCGTTTCGTTTATTAGATTTTTTTATTAGTTTCAAACAGTAGCGGCTTCAGAAATGGATAGGCACTGTGATTGTTGTCTGCAGATTCGATGTGAGTTGGTGACCTTTCGCCCACAGCTGCAGGCAGTGTTGGCTTCCGTCACACAGCTTGAGGCTGCTGCCGAGGGGCGTCACTGTGGGGGTTCGGACCCGGTGATGCGAGGGAAGTTGAGCACGACCCACGTGTGCCACGATCGGTCCACTGCTGTGTTCGCGTCGTGTACTGCCTGCACTGAGGTTGACCTCTCACCCGTAATCGAGTGGGAGATCATTCCAAAGTCTAGCAGGCAGCGAAAGATTTTCGAGGGGCCTATCGTAAGACCTCCCAGGTTCGTTTGATGAACAGGTTTCGGGCGTTATCTGTGGTTGGCGAAGTCTCTGAGACGGATGCGGTCGTCCACCCTGTTCCAGAGGAAGCTCCTCTTCCCGCAATGTCTGGGCGTTCACAGACGGTGGGTCTGCTGGTTGTTGGGAGCTCCAACGTTAGGCGCGTAATGGGGCCCCTTAGCAACATGGCTGCCAAGGAGGAGAAGAAATCTAGTAGGCACTCCGTGTGTACAGCAAGGGGAGCCATTCTGGATGTGGAAAGGGTGCTTCTGGATGCCATGAAGAGTATAGGGTGCAGCCAACTGCAGGTGGTGGAACATGTCTGTACCAATGACGTGTGTCGCTTTGGATCGGAGGTGCCGAGCGGATATGGTAAAGACTGCCATCTGCAGTATCGTCTATAGAACAGGACTGTGGTCCTTTGGTGCAGAGCCGAGTGGACGGTCTGAATCAGAGACTCAGGCGGTTCTGTGACCATGTAGGCTGCAGATTCCTTGACTGGCGCCATCGGGTGGTGGGTTTCCGGATTCCGCTTAATAGGTCAAGTGACCAATACACACAGTAAGCGGCTACACGGGTAGCAGGGGCAGTGTGGAAGGGACTGGGCGGTTTTTTAGGTTAGAGGGTCTCACGAAACCATAGAAAGGGTGTCCGTCTAAAAGAGGGCAGGTAAAATGGAAATGCTGTGCGGCTAGGGCCTCCCGTCGGCTAGACCGTTCGTCTGGTGCAAGTCTTTCGAGTTGACGCCACTTCGGTGACTTGCGTGTCGATGGGGATGAAATGATGATGATAAGGACAACACAACACCCAGTCCCTGAGCGGAAAAAATCTCCGAGCCAGCCAGGAATCGCACCCGGTCCGTTAGGTATGACATTCCGTCGCGCATGACTACTCAGCTACCAGGGGCGGACAGGGGGCAGGTAAAACACAGTAAGGTAGTTGTAAAAACGATCGGTGTTGTAGTTGTAAATTGTCGTAGCTGTGTTGTGAAAGAACCAGAGCTCCATGCCCCAATAGAAAGCACTGAAACTCAAACAGTTATAGGTACAGATAGCTGGCTAAAGCCGGAAATAAGTTCACCCGAATTTTTTTTCAAACGACCTAACAGGGTGCGGGGAGGATAGATTGAATACAGGTGGAGGTGGAGTATTTATTACTCTCAGAAGTAGTTTACCTTGTAGTGAAACTGAATTAGATGGTTCCTGCGAAATATAATGGGTAGAGGTTATACCTGACAATCGGACTAAATTATTACCTGGATCGTTTTACCGACCCCCTGACTCAGAAGATATAGCTGCTGAACAGTTCAAAGAAAATTTGAGTCTCATTTCAAATAGGTACCTCACTCATACAGTTATAGTCGGTGGTGACTTCAATCTACCCTCGAAATGCTGGAAAAATTATACGTTTAAGGTCGGCGGCAGGCATAAAACGTCATCCGAAATTGTACTGAATGCTTTCTCAGAAATTTATTTTGAACAATTAGTTCATGATCCCATTCGAAGCGTAAATGGTTGCGAAAGCATATTTGACCTCTTAGTAACAAATAATACTATACAAATAGGGACTATCATGACGAATAAATGAATTAGCGCCCACAAAGCAGTTTCTGCTACGCTGAATACCGTATCACTCACAACCATCAAAAAGAAACATGAAGTACATTTATTTAAAAAAGCTGATAAAAATGCTTTAAACACCTTTTTGAGAGACAGTCTCCACTCCTTCCGATCTGATCATGTAAGCGTAGAAAAGATGTAGAATGATTTCAAAGAGACAGTACCGAAAGCAATTGACAGATATGGTACTGATCCCCCAATGGCACACAAAACGCGTCAGATCGCTGTTGCAGAAAATCGTGCCAAATTTGAAAGAACGCAAAATCCCTAAGACTGGTAAAGTTTTGCAGAAGTTAGAAATATAGCGCGTGCTTCAATGAGAGACGATTTTAATAATTTCCACAATCTAACGCTGTCTCGGAATCCGGCGGTAAACCCAAAGAGATTCTGGTCATTTATAAAGCACAGCCATGTAACATAAAGCACACAAGTGGCAAGGCGCAATCAGGAACTTCACTGCGTGATAAAAGAAGTCACGGATTACAGTGCCACTAAAGCAATTTAGCACGGTTTTTAGAAAGTCATTCACCAAAGAAGGTGAAGTAAATATTACTGCATTCCAATTAAGAACAACTGCCCAGATGAGAAACATAGAAGTAGATATCCTGGGTGTAGCAAAGCTGCTTAAACTACTTAATAAAGGCAAGGCCTCTGGTCCAGATTGTATACCAGTGAGGTTCGTTTCAGAGTATGCTGATACAATAGCCCACATTTAGCAATTATTTACAACCGTTCGCTGACAGAAAGATTCGTACCTAAAGACTGCAAAACTGCTCAAGTCACACCAATACCCAAAAAGGGAAAGAGGAGTAATCCGCTGAATTACAGGCCCATATCACTAACATCGATTTGCGGTAGGGTTTTGGAACATATACTGTGATCGAACATTATGAAGTACCTCGAAGAAAGCGATTTATTGACACATGGTCAGCATGTATTCAGAAAATATCGTTCTTACAAAATACAGCTAGCTCTTTATACTCATGGAGTAATGAGTGCTATCGACAGGGGATGTCAAATGGCTTCCATATTTTTAGATTTCCAGATGGCATTCGACACCGTTCCCTCACAAGGGTTTTCTAACCAAACTGCGTGCCTATGGAACATCTCCTCAGTTGTGCGACTGGATTCGTGATTTCCTGTCAGAAAGGTCACAGTTCGTACTAATAGACGGGAACGCCGTATATTACTTCTGGTTTACTCGATGACTTTCCAAGGAAGTTGTACAGTGGCTCTACTATTCCTGATATATATTAACGACATAGTAGAAAATATGAGGAGCCCTCTTGGATTATTTGCAGATGATGCTGTCATTTACCGTCTTGTAAAGTCATCAAATAACCATAACGAATTGCGAAATGATTTAGATAAGCTATCTGTATGGTGCGAAAAGTGGCAATGACGCTGAATAAAGAATAGTGTGAAGTTGTTCACGTGAGTACTAAAAGAAATCCGGTAAATTTCGTTTACACGATAAGTTACACAAAGCTGAAGGATGTAAATTCAACTAAATACTTAGGGATTACGATTAAAAAAAACCTAATTTCTAACGATCACATTGATAACGTTGTAGATAGAGCAAACCAAAGACTGCGATTCATTGGCAGAACACGTAGAAGGTGTAACAGATCTACTAAAGAGACTGCTTACACTATACTTGTTCGCCATATTCTGGAGTACTGCTGTGCGGTGTGGGATTCGCAACAAGTGGGACTGACGGATGACATCGAAAAAGTTCAAAGAAGGGCAGCTGGTTTTGTATTATCACGAAATAGGGGACATACTGTCACAGACATGATACGTGAAATGGCGTAGCAATCATTAAAACAAATGCGTGTGTCGTTGCGATGGGATATATTCATGAAATTTCTATCACCAGTTTCCACCTCCAACAGCGAAAACATTCTGTTCGCACCCACCAACATAGGGAGAAATAATCATCACGATAAAATAATAGAAATCAGGGTTTACGCAGAGAAATTTTAGTGCTTGATTTTCCCGTGCGCGGTTCCAAAGTGGAACGGTAGAGAGACAATTCTGTAGTGGATCATTGAACCCTCTGCCAGGCACTTTATTGTGAATAGCAGAATAATCACATAGATGTGGATGTAGGTTAGTCTCTTGGAGAGAGAACCTTCAAAATCGCAGCGCGTCAGCAATCGTTGGTTAATGTATTAGAAAACTAGAAACCCGCCTCGATTGCGAAAAAAGCACCCAGTGTTAACCTAGGTTGATAAAGGTCTTGTTAGGCACTTGTGGGTTTTATTGTTCTGAAGAAGGTGTAGTTATCTACGCCGAAACCTAGGTTAACACTAGGTGATTTTTTCGCAATCGAGGCGGGTTTGCAGTTTTCTAATATCTTGAAGGGAGCTCGGCATAGAGTCTGTAGTATTCAATGGCAATGCAATTTCCATGTCGCATCGTCAACGTGAGTGTGCGAAGGTTATAGTAAAAGGTGCATCGGATACAAGCTACCAGACTCCCAGGAAGGGTGGTATGTGATGACGGTAACCGCGCAACTTTCATAGACGTACATCAGGAGAATGACTCATATAGTGTACTCGAGGCTTACGCAATAGCCCAGCACCCGCCTAGTAACGGCGAGACTTCTATTGAGGGTGGTATTGGTCTCTTGGCAAGAAGTCGGCATGGAGGATGTAGTATTCAATGGCGATGCAATTTCTGTGTCGCATCGTCAATGTGAGTGTGCGAGGGTTACAAGAAACCGGCAGTGGTGTATTGGATACAAGCTAGTTGACTGCCAGGAGAAGTTCCATATGGTGACTGTAGCTGCGCCAATATTATAAATGTACACTAGCAGATTGACTATCAGAGTGTCATCGACGCTTACGCATTAGCTCAGCACCTGCCTAATGGCGAGAAAAGTCGTGCAGGCGGCATGCGTCTCTTGGAGGGAAGTCGGCACAGATCCTGGAGTATGCAATCGCGACGAAATTTCTGAGTCACATCGTCAATATGAGGGTGCGATGGTTATAGTAAACGGGCAGCGGTGCATCAGATACAAGCTACTGGAATCTTAGGAGACGTTACATGCGGTGACCGTAGCTGTGCCAGTTTCATAGACGTATACCAGCAGAATGACTAGGACAATGTCCTTGAGGCTTACTTAGTAGCCAAGAACCCGCCTACTAGCGAGAAAACTTCTAAGGCGGCATTAGTCTCTTGGAGAGAAGTCGACATGGAGCCTGGAGTATTCAGTCGTGATGCAATTTCTGTGTCGCTCCGTCAATGTGAGGGTGCTAGGGTTACAGTAAACGGGCAATGGTGCATCAGATACAAGCTACTGGACTCCTAGGAGAGGTTCCATGCGGTGTTCGTAGCCGCATCCGTATCACATATGTACACTACCGGAATGACTCCGACAATGTCCTCCAGAATTAACCAATAGACCAGAACCAGCCTAACAGCGAGACAACGTCTGAAGGCGGCATTAGTCTCGTGGAGAATAGTCGGCGTAGAGCATGTACTATTAAAACGTGAAGCAATTTCTGTGTCGCATCATCAATGTGAGGGTGTGAGGGATACAGCAAATGGGCAGTGGTGCTTCGCAAACAAGCTACTGGACTCCCAGTAGACGTTCACTATGGTGGCTGCAGCCGCGCCGGCATGACAGACTACCAGAATGACACTAACAGTGTCCTCGAAGCTTACGCGACAGCCCATGAGCCGCCTAACGTCGAAATTTCTTTCGAGGGCGGCATTTGTCTCTTGGAAAGAAGTTGGAATGGAGTCTGTAGTGTTCAACCGCGGTACAAATTCTGCGCCCCAACATCAATGTGACGTTGCGAGGGTTACGATAAATGGAAAGCGGTCCATCGGATACAAACTATTGGACTCCCAGGAGTGGTTCAATGCGTTGACCGCAGCCGCGACAAAATCATAGGTATACACTAGCAGAATGACTCCGAAAATGTACTAGATGCTGGTGTAATAGCCCAGCTCGCTTCCAGTAGAGAAACAATTTTTGAGATCGGCATTAGTCTCCTGAAGAGAAGTCGAAATGGAGCCTGTAGTTTTCAGTCACTATGTAAATACGATGTTGTTGTTGTTGTGGTCTTCAGTCCTGAGACTGGTTTGATGCAGCTCTCCATGCTACTCTATCCTGTGCAAGCTTCTTCATCTCCCAGTACCCACTGCAACCTGCATCCTTCTGAATCTGCTTAGTGTATTCATCTCTTGGTCTCCCTCTACGATTTTTACCCTCCACGCTGCCCTCCAATGCTAAATTTGTGATCCCTTGATGACTCAAAACATGTCCTACCAACCGATCCCTTCTTCTAGTCAAGTTGTGCCACAAACTTCTGTTCTCCCTAATCCTATTCAATACCTCATCATTAGTTACGTGATCTACCCACCTTATCTTCAGCATTCTTCTGTAGCACCACATTTCGAAAGCTTCTATTCTCTTCTTGTCCAAACTGGTTATCGTCCATGTTTCACTTCCATACATGGCTACACTCCATACAAATACTTTCAGAAACGACTTCCTGACACTTAAATCTATACTCGATGTTAACAAATTTCTCTTCTTCAGAAATGATTTCTTTGCCATTGCCAGTCTACATTTTATATCCTCTCTACTTCGACCATCATCAGTTATTTTGCTCCCTAAATAGCAAAACTCCTTTACTACTTTAAGTGTCTCATTTCCTAACCTAACCCCCTCAGCATCACCCGATTTAATTTGACTACATTCCATTATCCTCGTTTTGCTTTTGTTGATGTTCATCTTATATCCTCCTTTCAAGACACTGTCCATTCCGTTCAACTGCTCTTCCAAGTCCTTTGCTGTCTCTGACAGAATTACAATATCATCGGCGAACCTCAAAGTTTTTACTTCTTCTCCATGAATTTTAATACCTACTCCGAATTTTTCTTTTGTTTCCTTTACTGCTTGCTCAATATACAGATTGAATAACATCGGGGAGAGGCTACAACCCTGTCTCACTCCTTTCCCAACCACTGCTTCCCTTTCATGCCCCTCGACTCTTATAACTGCCTTCTGGTTTCTGTACAAATTGTAAATAGCCTTTCGCTCCCTGTATTTTACACCTGCCACCTTCAGAATTTGAAAGAGAGTATTCCAGTTAACGTTGTCAAAAGCTTTCTCTAAGTCTACAAGTGCTAGAAACGTAGGTTTGCCTTTTCTTAATCTTTCTTCTAAGATAAGTCGTAAGGTTAGTATTGCCTCACGTGTTCCAACATTTCTACGGAATCCAAACTGATCTTCCCCAAGGTCCACTTCTACCAGTTTTTCCATTCGTCTGTAAAGAATTCGCGTTAGTACTTTGCAGCTGTGACTTATTAAACTGATAGTTCGGTAATTTTCACATCTGTCAACACCTGCTTTCTTTGGGATTGGAATTATTATATTCTTGTTGAAGTCTGTGGATATTTCGCCTGTCTCATACATCTTGCTCACCAGATGGTAGAGTTTTGTCATGACTGGCTCTCCCAAGGCCATCAGTAGTTCTAATGGAATGTTGTCCACTCCGGGGGCCTTGTTCCGACTCAGGTCTTTCAGTGCTCTGTTAAACTCTTCACGCAGTATCTTATCTCCCATTTCATCTTCATCTACATCCTCTTCCATTTCCATAATATTGTCCTCAAGTACATCGCCCTTGTATAAACCCTCTATATACTCCTTCCACCTTTCTGCCTTCCCTTCTTTGCTTAGAACTGGGTTGCCATATGAGCTCTTGATATTCATACAAGTGGTTCTCTTCTCTCCAAAGGTCTCTTTAATTTTCCTGTAGGCAGTATCTATCTTACCCCTAGTGAGACAAGCCGCTACATCCTAACATTTGTCCTCTAGCCATCCCTGCTTAGCCATTTTGCACTTCCTGTCGATCTCATTTTTGAGATGTCTGTAATCCTTTTTGCCTGCTTCATTTACTGCATTTTTATATTTTCTCCTTTCATCAATTAAATTCAATATTTCTTCTGTTACCCAAGGATTTCTATTAGCCCTCGTCTTTTTAAATACTTGATCCTCTGCTTCCTTCACTACTTCATCCCTCAGAGCTACCCATTCTTCTTCTACTGTATTTCTTTCCCCCATTCCTGTCAATTGTTCCGTTATGCTCTCTCTGAAACTCTCTACAACCTCTGGTTCTTTCAGTTTATCCAGGTCCCATCTCCTTAAATTCCCACCATTTTGCAGTTTCTTCAGTTTCAATCTGCAGTTCTTAACCAATAGATTGTGGTCAGAATCCACATCTGCCCCTGGAAATGTCTTACAATTTAAAACCTGGTTCCTAAATCTCTGTCTTACCATTATATAATCTATCTGATACCTTTTAGTATCTCCAGGATTCTTCCAGGTATACAACCTTCTTTTATGATTCTTGAACCAAGTGTTAGCTATGACTAAGTTATGCTCTGTGCAAAATTCTACAAGGCGGCTTCCTCTCTCATTTCTTCCCCCCAATCCATATTCACCTACTTTGTTTTCTTCTCTCCGTTTTCCTACTGACGAATTCCAGTCACCCATGACTATTAAATTTTCGTCTCCCTTCACTACCTGAATAATTTCTTTTATCTCGTCATACATTTCATCAATTTCTTCATCATCTGCCGAGCTAGTTGGCATATAAACTTCTACTACTGTAGTAGGCATGGGCTTTGTGTCTATCTTGGCCACAATAATTCGTTCACTATGCTGTTTGTAGTAGGTAACCCGCATTCCTATTTTTTTATTCATTATTAAACCTACTCCTGTATTACCCCTATTTGATTTCGTATTTAAAACCCTGTAATCACCTGACCAAAAGTCTTGTTCCTCCTGCCACCGAACTTCTCTAATTCCCACTATATCTAACTTTAACCTATCCATTTCCCTTTTTAAATTTTCTAACCTACCTGCCCGATTAAGGGATCTGACATTCCACGCTCCGATCCGTAGAATGCCAGTTTTCTTTCTCCTGATAACGACGTCCTCTTGAGTAGTCCCCGCCCGGAGATCCGAATGGGGGACTATTTTACCTCCGGAATTTTTACCCAAGAGGACGCCATCATCATTTAATTATACAGTAAAGCTGCATACGATATCGTATTGAAAACTGAGGGTCCGAGGGTTACAGTAAAAAGGAGCTGGTGCAACGGATGCACTGTCACAGCATTGAATTTCTCCTTGGAGACCAGAAGATCGTGTACAACGCCCCACCGCCCGTTTCTTTGTCCCTTGCACCCTGGTATTGACGATACGTCAGAGAAATTGCATCGCGATAGAAAATTATGGTCTGCAAAAGAACTTTCCAATAATGCCAACCGCTCCTACAGTCAGATCATTCAATTTCTCCTGCGAGACAAATAGCTTGTATCCGACAACCCACAGACCACTTACTTCACCCTTCACACCCTTATATTGACGATACGACACAGAAATTGCATTGCGATTGAAAATTATGGTCTCCAAGCAAACTTCCCTATATGTGATACCCGAGCCTTCGGTCACCTCGATGAATCTCTCCTTGGAGTGACAACCATGGCTACTGCCAGCTCGTTCAATTTCTCCTGGGATACAAGTAGAGTGTATCCGACGCACCACAGTCCATTTACTTTACTCCTTGCACCCTGATATTGTGGATGCGACAGAGAAACTGTATCACGATTGAAAAATATGGTCTCCAAGCAAATATTCCTGTAAGTGACAACCACGCCTAATGTCACCTAATTCACTCTCTCCTTGGAGACCAGTAGCTTGTATCCGACACACCACAAAACACTTACATTACCCTTGCAACCTGATATAGACGATACCAACCATAAATTGCATCGCGATTGAAAATTATGGACTCCAAGCGAACTTTTCTACAACTGACGACCGTGCACACTGTCACCTCATTGAATCTCCCCTGGGAGACCAACAGCATTTATACAACGGACCACAACGCAATTCTTTATACCTCACACCCTGACGATGACGATAAAACAGAGAAATGTAATCGCGATATAAAATTATGGTCTCATAGCAAACTTTCCTATAAGTGATAACCGCGCCCACCGTCACCTCAATGAATCTCTCCTGGGAGACCAGTAGCCTGTATACGACGCAGTATAGCCTACTTACATTACCCGCACACACTGATATTCACGATACGCCAGCAAAATTGATTGCGATTTAAAATTTTGGTCTTCAAGCAAACTTTCCTGTGAGTGACAACCGCGCCAACCGTCAACTCATTGAATCTTTCCTGCAAGACCGGTATCCCCTATCCGGAGCACCACAGTCCACTTACTTTACCCCTGCCGCCTGATATTGACGATATGACACAGAAATTGCATCACGATTGGAAATTATGCTCTCCAAGCCAACTTTCCTATAAGTCATAACCGTGCCTACTGTCACCTAACTCAATCTGTGCAAGGAGATCAGTAGCTTGTATCTGACGCACCACAGCCTACTTTCTATACCCTCACACCATGAAATTGACGATACGAAACAGAAATTACTTCACTATTGAAAATTGATGTCTCCAAGCAAGTTTCGTATTCAGAATGAGATTTTCACTGTGCAGCGAAGTGTGCGCTGATATGAAACTTCCTGCCAGATTAAAACTGTATGCCGAACAGAGACTCGAACCTGGGACCTTTGCCTTTCGCGGGCAAGTGCTCTACCAACTAAGCTACCTAAGCACCACTCACGCCCCGTCCTCACAGCTTTACTTCTGCCAGTACCTCGTCTCCTACTTTCCAAACTTAACAGAAGTTCTCCTGAGAACCTTGCGGAACTAGCACTCCTGAAAAAAAGGATATTGCGGAGACATGGCTTAGCCACGGGGGATGTTTCCAGAATGAGATTTTCACTCTGCAGTGGAATGTGCACCACAGCCCAATTACTTTACTCCTGACACACTGATACTGACGATACGACCAAAAAATTGCATAGCGACTGAAAATTATGCTCTTCAAGCAAACATTCCTATAAGTGATATCCGGGACCACCATCACCGCACTGAATCTTTCCTGGGAGACCAGTAGCTTGTATCTGACACACCACAGCCCACTTAATTTACACCTTACATTCTGATACTGACGATACGACAAAAAAATTGGATCGCGATTGAAAATTATCCTCGCCAAGAAAACTTTCCTATATTTGATAACCGCGACCACCGTCAACTTATTGAATCTCTCCTGGGACACAAATAGATTGTATCCGGCGCACGACGGCCCACATACTTGACCACTCTCAACCTGATATTGATTATACGTCAAAATTTGCATCGCGATTGAAAATTATGCTCTCCACGCAAACAATCCTGTAAGTGATAACAAGGCCAACCATCACCTCTATGAATATCTCCTGGGAGACAAGCAGCGTGTATTCGACTTACCACAATCCACTATCTTTACCCTTCACACCCTTATATTGACGATAGGCTACAGAAATTGCATTGCGATTAAAGCTTATAGTCATCAAGCACACTTTCCTATAAGTGATAACTGGGCCCACCGTCACCTCATTAAATCTCTCCTGAGAGACCAGTAGGTTGTATCCGACGCACCACAGCACACTTAATTTACCCTTCATATCCTTAAATTGACGATCCCACACAGAAATCTCCTCGCGATTAAATATTCTGGTCTTCAAGCTCACTTTCCTATAAGTGATAACTGGGCGCACCGTCACATCGTTGAATCTCTCCTGGGAGACCAGTAGCTTCTATTCGACGCACCACAGCCCACTTAATCTTTCCTTCACACCCATATATCGACTATACCACACAGAAAATACATCGTGATTAAATTTTACGGTCATCAAGCACACCTTCTTATAAGATGTAACTGGGCCCACCGTCATCACATTTAATCTGACCTGGGAGACCAGTAGCCTGTATACGCCGGCCGCAGCCCACTTACGTTACCGGTCACATCCTTATATTGACGATACCACACAGAATTTGCAACGCGATTAAATATTATGTTCTTCAACACACATTGCAATAAGTGATAACTTTGCGCACCGTCACCTAATTAAATCTCTCCCGGGAGACCAGTAGCTTGTATCCGACGCACCGCAGCCCAGTTACATTACCGTTCACACCCTTATCACCCTTATATAGATGATACACCACAGAAAATGCATTGCGATTAAATATTGTGTCCTTCAAGCACACATTCTATGAGTGATAACCGGGCCCACCCTCACGTCATTGAATCCCTCCTGGGAGACCAGTAACTTCTATCCGACGCACCACACACCACTTAACTTACCCTTCACACCCATATATTGACGATACCACACAGAAAATACTTCGCGATTAAATATTATGGTCTTCAAGCACACTTTCCTATAAGTGGCAACTGGGCCCACTGTCACCTCATTAAATCTCTCCTGGGAGACCAGTGGCTTCTATCCGACGCACCGCAGCCCACTTACTTTACCGTTCATAGGTTTATTTTGATGATACGACACAGAAATTACATCGCGATTAAATATTATGTTCTCCAAGCATACATTGCTATGAGTGATAACTGGGCCCACCGTCAAATCATTGAATCTCTCCTGGGAGACCGGTAGCTTGTATCCGACAGACCCCAGCCCACTTGCTTTACCGTTTATAGTTTTATATTGACAATACGACACAGATATTGCATCACGATTAAATATCTTGGTCTTCATGCACACTTTCCTATAAGTGACATGTGGGCCCACCGTCACTTCATTGAATCTTTCGTGGGAGAGCAGTAGCTTGTATCCGATGCTCCACAGCACACTTGCTTTACCGTTCACACCCTTATACTGACGATACGACACAGAAATTGCATCGCGATTAAATATTATGTTCTCCAAGCACACATTGCTATGAGTGATAACTGGGCCCACCGTCAAATCATTGAATGTCTCCTGGGAGACCAGTAGCTTGTGTCCGACGCACCGCAGCCCACTTACATTATTGTTCACTCCCTTATATTGACGATACGACACAGAAACTGTATAGCGATTCCATATCATGTTCTTCAAGCACATATTCCTATAAGTGGTAACTGGACGCATTGTCACGTCATTGAATCCCTCCTGGGAAACAATTAGCTTGTATCCGACGTACCACAGTCCCCTTAATGTACCCTTCACACCCTTATATTGACGATACCACACAGAAATTGCTTCGGATTAAATATCATGGTCTTCATGCACCCTTTACTATAATTGATAATTGGGCCCACAGTAACCTCATTGAATCTCTCTTGGGAGACAGGTAGCTTGTATCCGATAGACCCCAGCCCACTTACTTTACCGTTTATAGTTTTATATTGACAATACGACACAGATATTGCATCGCGATTAAATATTAAGGTCTTCAAGCACACTTTCCTATAAGTGATATGTGGGACCACCACCACCTCATTGAATCTTTCCTTGGAGTCCAGTAGCTTGTATCCGATGCTCCACAGCACACTTGCTTTACCGTTCACACCCTTGTACTGACGATACGACACAGAAATAGCATTGCGATTAAATATTATGTTCTTCAAGCAGACATTCCTATTAGTGATATCCGGGCATACCGTCACCTCATTGAATCTCTCCTGGGAGGCCAGTAGGTTGTATCCGACGCACCACAGCCCACTTAATTTACCCTTCACACCCATATATTGACGATACCACACAGTAATTTCATCGCGAATAAATATTATGGTCTTCAAGCACACTTTCCTATGAGTGATAACCGCGCCCACCGTCACCTACTTGAAACTCTCTTGGGAAACCAGTACCTTGTATCCTACGCACCACAGCCCCTTAATTCACCCTTCACACCCTTATATTGACAATACAGCACATAAATATTATTGCTATTAAAAATTATGATCTTCAAGCACACTTCCCTATAAGTGATAACAGGGCCCACAATCACCAACTTGAATCTTGCCTGGGAGACCAGTTGCTTGTATCCGACGCCCGATATTGAAATTTACGCACCCAATCAAGCATTCCTATAAGTGATAACCCGGTATACCGTCACCTCATTGAATCTCTCCTAGGAGAACAGTAGCTTGTATCCGACGACCCACAGTCCACTTACTTTACCCTTCACACTCCTTGATTGACGATACGACACAGAAAATGAATCGCGCTTAAACGTTATGGTCTTCAAGCACACTATCATGTAAAAGGTAACCTGGCAAACCGTCACCTACTTGAAACTATCCTGGGAAACCAGTAGCTTGTATCTGACCCAACACATCCCATATAATTTACCCTTCACACCCATATATTGACGATACCACACAGTAATTTCATCGCGAATAAATATTATGGTCTTCAAGAACACTTTCCTATAAGTGATAACCGGGCCAACCATCGCATACTTGAATTCCTCCGGGTACACCAGTAGCTTGTATCCGACGCCAATGGCCCTTTAACTTGACCCGTCACACCCTGATATTGATGTCACAGAAACTGCATCGTGATTGAAAATTATGCTCTCAAAGAAACCATTCCCATAAGTGATAACCGGGCCCACCGTAACCTCATTGAATCTCTCCACTGAGACCAGGAGTTTGTATCCGACGCACCACAGCCGACTTTCTTGACCCTTCTTACCCTTATACAGACGATACGACGCAGAAATTGAATCCCGATTAATTAATATGTTCTTCAAGCACACTAACATGATAGTGATAACCGAGTCCACTATCACCGACTTGAATCTTTCCTGTGACACCAGTAGCTCCTAACCGACCCCCGATGGCCCACATATTTGACCCCTCAAACGCTGATATTGACCATACGTCAAAAAAATTGCATCGAGATTGAAAATTATGGTCCCCATGCAACAATTCCTATAAGTGATAACTTGGCCCACGGTCACGTAATTGAATCTTTCCTGGGAGACCAGTAGCTTGTATGCGACGCACCGCAGCTCACTTACTTTACCCTTCACACCCTGATATTGACGATACGACACAAATATTGCATCGCGATTATATATTATGTTCTTCAATCACAGTTTCATATAAGCAATAAGTGGGCCCACTGTCACTTAGTTGAATCTATGCTGGGAGACCTGTAGCTTCTATCTGACCCCCCACAGCCCAGTAAGTTTACCCCTCTCACCCTTATATTGACGATACGACACAGAAGTTGCATCCGGTTTAAATATTGTGTTCTTCAAGCACAGTTTCCTATAAATGATAACCGGGCCCACTGCCACACCATTAAATCTCTCGTGGGAGACCGGTAGCTTGTATCCGACGCAGCACAGCCCACTTACATTATCCTTCACACCCTTATATTGACGATACGACACAGAAATTGCTTCGCGATTAAGTATTATGGTCTTCAAGCACACCTTCCTATAAGTGATAACTGGGTCCCCCTTCACCTCATTAAATCTCTCCTGGGAGACCAGTAGCTTGTATTCGACGCACCACAGCCAACTTACTTTACCGTTCACACCCTTATATTGACAATAAGACACAGAAATTGCATCACGATTAAATATTATGGTCTTCAAGCACACATTCCTATGAGTGATAACTGGGCCCACCGTCACCTTTTTGAATCTCTCCTGTGAGACCAGTAGCTTGTAACCTACCCCAGATGGCCCACATACTTGATCCCTCACACGATGATACTGACGATACATAAAAAAAAATTGCATCGCGATTGAAAATTATGCTCCCCATGCAACCATTCCTATAAGTGATAACCGAGCCCACCGTCACACTACTTGAATCTCTCCTGTGAGACAAGTAGACCCCGTGATAAACAAAATTAAAATTATAAGAATAAAACCAAGTAGGAACTCTGTCATTGTCGAAGTTGCCTCTAAACAGGACAATCCCCAACTGTTGATCAATCAGAAGCTAAAATCGGTGGTCAAATGCGGAAAAGAGATCCTCTTGTAATACTTTATGACGTACCTACGATTATGTCCAATGATGAACTCTCTGAAACAACTAGACAACAAAACTTTGAAGAAATGAACGAGGAAGAATTTAAGACTTGTTTTAAGTTAAAATTTAAGACTGGGCCACGGGGTCGTGATGTTGTTCATCACGTCGCCGAAGTAACTGCGCCATTGTGGAAAAATATAACAACAATGGGCAGATTATATGTTGGGTTTCATGCCATCAATACAAGAGGTTATGTTGTGGTACCTCGTTGCCACAACTGTGGTGACTTGGACCACATTCTAAGGCTGTGTTCCAGGGAGTCGGCGTGCGATAAGTGTGGTGAAAATGTTCATAACCGCAAAGATTGTGAGGTGGCGGAAATTGGCATACCATGTAGAAACCGAGGGAAAAAGTCTTGTGGAGCCACAGGGAAGGAATTGCTCGACATATCGAATGCTTGAACAGAGATTAATCTCTAGAACTGACTATGGTTGAGCCCGGAATACCGAACAGGATGGCAAAGCGAAAGTCCCCGAGCAAAAGGAGGAGGTACGCTGTGAGGGCAAACAGATTTAAGGATTTTTTGAGGTCGCTTTCGGGCGCCGCTAAAACGAAACAGTAGTTAAAGCCATTCAGACTGAGTCCCCAACGATGGACATAGTCATACAAACTGACTTCCCCCTCATAGCCGCCGTTCCCTCCTCTGAAAGCCGGGGAACAAAGCCGATAATACACCAATAACGGCAAGGGCATCCTGTGGCTGTGGCAGTTTCTAAAGACGAACACACAAATAAACAACCAATTCACGAAATCGCAGTGACAAGCTGAAGTACGAGTTCTACCACACAAGGCACACCAATAGTTAGACTACCACCGGTCGATCCGGTAAGGGTGTGCCCCAACTTAGAGTACACCATGCAGCTATCGAGACTAGAGCAGCCGGCTACCCTGACCACTGCCTTACGACATGTGGTCCGTGTAGGACATGAAGAGGGTAGGAAGGTAACCTTTTCGGTTATGGAGGTTGTTCACAGAATTCAGCTAAAATCGGTGAATCTCCCCACTGACGTCGGAGCCTTGCGAGACCTGCTCAAGAAAGTGTTCGAAAGACGAGGTGAGAAATTCGATCTTGACGACATTTACCAACAATCAGTACTAGCACATGGACGAATTGCTTTCGACTGGAGTAAGACCTGGCCGAATGACCGAATACATACGTGCTTCCCTTAATGACAAAAATAAATATTGGACAACTTAACACTCATAACAGTCGACTCGTGATGCAGGAGCTCCGAAGGGAGGAGACGTGACTAGAAGTACTCTGTCTACAGGAGCCGTACTCCCAAGCTGGGAAAATTGCATTTGCTGCCGCTAGCTGGCAAACAGTCAGCAGGGGGGATGACCCGAAGGCGGCAATCATAATTACAAACACACTTTTGAGAGTCACCACACTCTCACAGTTTACAGCTATCCACTGTAACGTCGTGGAGCAGCAATCCCCTGTGGGAATTATTTCTCTCATAAACATGTATTTTCAATATGGAGGCAACATAGAACAGCACATAGATCATTTAGCGAGAGTAACCACGGCGTTACAGGGAAGAAAAGTCGTGATAACAGCTGACATAAATGCTAAATCCTCCCCTGTGGTACAGTGGCACAAGAGATGCGAACGGTGAAAAAGTAGAAGAACTCATTATGGCATCACAACTTGTAGTGGCCAACAGACCTGGCAATCCTCCTACCTACGCTGCAGGAGGAGGACAAGGAACAAATATAGATGTCACTCTTGTAACACCGAACACAACTAATATTATTCAACACTGGAGGGTTATAGAAAACGCCACCACAAGCGACCACAACTTGATAACTTTCATCTTAGGTGAAAGAGAGTGCCGCTAGGCCATGGGGTGGGAGGTACAGTTAAATTATAAAAGAACTGACTGGGAACGCCTAGCAAGGGATTGCGACATTCCTCCATTACCGGAAGGTGACGTGCATCGGGACATGGACGTAGACCAGAGAGCGGAGGAACTGGTGATTGCACTGACCAGAGCGGTGAGGGCTGCTGTACCAACTAGGAGGAAGGCCATGGCGGCTTCTCCGTCACCATGGTCTGCCGAACTAGGAGAACTGCGTCAATCTGTCAGAAGGCTGAGGAGGCACTACCAGCGCAGTGTCGTCTGGCAGGAACGACAAAGGTGGCAGTTGCTATATAGGGAAGAAAAGCAGAGGTTCCAAAAGGAACTGCGTGAGGTAATGACGCAAAGCTGGGAAAACTTGTGCTAAACCAGCTAGTCATGGACCCATGGGGGCTTCCCTATAAGCTGGTAAGGGAGAAAATCCGCTCTCCTCTGGAGCTATCAACAGTCAGGCACGGGGACAGGATGACGGAGTTTTGGCAGGAGACAGCGGAGGTCCTCCTCCGGTCCCTGCTGCCTGACGACAGTGCGGATGGGGAGACTGAAGGGCAGAAGCAACTGAGAAACGAAGATCAAGAAGCATACAATAACGAGACGGCTGTGTACCCCTTCTCTGAGGAGGAGGTAGCAGCCCATATAAGATCGTTGCAAAGAGGAAAAGCACCTGGGCCAGACGGCATTGTGGCGGAGGTGGTGCAGTTCCTGGCGCCCCAGCTGACTGCGCCACTTATCTTTACAGTGAATGCCTTAGGCGAGGAAGGTTTCCGAAGAAATGGAAAACGGCAAACGTAGTAATTATAAAGAAAGGACCTGACAAGGATCCCGCGGAAGTGAAGTCATACAGGCCGATTTGCCTGCTGGATCTATTCGGAAAGATACTGGAGAAACTGCTAGCTGACAGATTGGCGGCACACTGAGTGTTGTGCGGGATGAGCAACAGGCAGTTCGGCTTCAAGCCGGGGCGGTCGGCATCTGATGCAATCGCCCTGGCGGCTGAGGTCTGCGGCTCGACCCCGCACAAATACGTGGTTGGCATCATGGTAGACATCAGTGGCGCCTTCGAAAACCTGTGGTGGCCTTCGCTCTTCTCCTGCTTGCGGGAGAAAGAGTGCCCAGGGCCGCTATACGGTTGCCTGAGGAGCTATTGTAAGGATCAGGAGGTCTGGCTATGATCCCCTAGCGAAAGAGTTGGAAAAACAATCACCAAAGGATGTCCCCAAGGATCCATTTTAGGGCCCCTCTTCTGGGACATCCACATGGAGCCACTATTAGACAGGTTACAACAGAGTGATGAGGTGCTAGAGGTGAGGTGATAGCCTACGCGGATGACCTCTTCCTGTTGGTCGGCGGCCGTAGCCGGGAAGACATTGAACCAAAAATAGAGAGAGCCCTAGATAAACTCCAACTATGGTGCCATACGACTAAAATGACGATCTCGCCCAGCAAATCCACATCCCTGTTGCTAAAAGGACATCTAATAGGAAATCCGACTGTCAGAATTGATGGCTCACCAGTTCTCCGGTGACGTGAGACACGCTATCTAGGAGTTATCACTGATGAGAGGTGGAGCTTCGGGAAACACATTGACACTGTAACCCAGAGAGCTCTCCAGATATTAAATATCCTCAACTCAGTAGGTCATAAAAGATTCCATCTCCCACCACACCTGATTAAACTCTACCACAATTGCATCCTAACCTCAGTTGCGGGTTACGGCTCGGGAGTCTGGGCGCACAGGCTCATAAGGGTTTTGCCCGCCATGGCAGTGAGAAGGGTCCAGAGAAGCATGATATTAAGATCTGTGGGGGCCTACAGAACATCTCCAGGGGGGGGGGGGGCTATTAGTCATAATGGGGCTCTGCCCTCTGGACATCAAAATAAGATAACAAGCGGCTTGGTACTGGGCCAAAAAGGGAAATTATGAGAAGATTGCAGACATCATGGGTATAAGGGTGGGGGATAAAAGGGAAATAAGAAAAAGAGGGGAGGAACTTTGGCAGAGTCTTGGGGTTAGAAGAGGCTGGACGTAGAACTTTCCAGTTCATACCTGATGTAAGGGAACGCCTGGAATTGAAATACTTTGAGCCCACACGAGGACAGATTATTTTCTCACTGGCCATGGACCCTACCCGACATACTTACGTCGATTTGGTAAGAGGGCTACACCAGCGTGTGACTGTGGCGATCAGGAGGGTACGCCCGACCATGTAGTTTACGAATCCCCCATCTTCAATGATGTTGCGAAAACACTACGAGACAGACTACCAAACTATGACACATATCAACTACTTAGACGAGAGGAAACTTACCAGATCTTAAACACATTAGCTAACGAGGTATCGCGAAAAGTTTTAACTGAATACTTGAGAGAGATAAACTAGATAACCAAGACAACAATCACTAATTGCGTCCAGAGCCCTATTCCCATGCCGCCTGTGCGTGGACTGACCGACTTTTCATCTTAGTTGGAATCCGACACTCGCAGGATTAGGGGGAGTAGGGGTCAACACCACAGATAATGACATGCACCTGAAATGACGTAGGATAAGTTAGTCTGTAGGACTTAGTTTTCAGGAAAATATGTTAGGAACTGCAGCGAATTAACATCGTCTCCTGCCCAGTGAAGGAGGGACGCTCTTCGGGGTTAACTGGAAGAGCAAGGCAATTTAAAAGTAGGTTTATATCTTTCACTGCCACACATTTGACGCTGCAGACGTTAGGAATTACTTATAGGAATTAGTATAAACTGTAGATATTAGAAATTAAATGCCCAGTGTATGTTAAAATTAACTGTAGCTCACTCGAAAACTGTAACTATCTGCATACTAAGTATAAAATGTATAAGTATTATGACCCACTAATGATATAAGGAAGTGGGTTATTTTGTATAATTTTAACGGTTTTGTTAAAGAATTAAAAAAAATGGCTTATCTCCGACGCCCAATGACCCTATTACTTGACCCCTCACACCCAGATAGTGACCATACGTCAAAAATGGCATCGTGATTGAAAATTATGCTCTTAAAACAACCATTCCTATACGTGATACCCGGGGTCACTGTCTCCTAATTGAATCTCTCCCGGAAGACCAGTAGCTTGTATCCGACGCACCACAGACCACTTAATTTACCCTCCGCACCCTTATATTGACAATACGACACAGAAATTGCATCGCGATTAAATATTATGGTCATCAAGCACACTGTCGTATAAGTGATAACCGGGTCCACTGTCACCTCATTGAATCTCTCCTGGGTGACCAGTAGCCTGCATCCGACCAACCAAAGCCCACTTACCTTACCTTTCACTCACTTATATTGACGATACGACACAGAAATGGCATCGTGGTAAATATTACGGTCTTAAAACACACTTTCCTATAACTGATAATCGAACGCACGGTCACCTTATTGAATCTCTCCTGGGAGACCAGTAGGTTGTATCTGATGAAGCACAGGCCACTTACTTTACCCTTCTACATCTACATCTACATCTATACTCCGCGAGCCACCTTACGGTGTGTGGCGGAGGGTACTTATTGTACCACTATCTGATCCCCCCTTCCCTGTTCCACTCACGAATTGTGCGTGGGAAGAACGACTGCTTGTAAGTCTCCGTATTTGCTCTAATTTCTCGGATCTTTTCGTTGTGATCATTACGCGAGATATATGTGGGCGGTAGTAATATGTTGCCCATCTCTTCCCGGAATGTGCTCTCTCGTAATTTCGATAATAAACCTCTCCGTATTGCGTAACGCCTTTCTTGAAGTGTCCGCCACTGGAGCTTGTTCAGCATCTCCGTAACGCTCTCGCGCTGACTAAATGTCCCCATGACGAATCGCGCTGCTTTTCGCTGGATCATGTCTATCTCTTCTATTAATCCAACCTGGTAAGGGTCCCATACTGATGAGCAATACTCAAGAATCGGACGAACAAGCGTTTTGTAAGCTACTTCTTTCGTCGATGAGTCACATTTTCTTAGAATTCTTCCTATGAATCTCAACCTGGCGCCTGCTTTTCCCACTATTTGTTTTATGTGATCATTCCACTTCAGATCGCTCCGGATAGTAACTCCTAAGTATTTTACGGTCGTTACCGCTTCCAATGATTTACCACCTATGGCATAATCGTACTGGAATGGATTTCTGCCCCTATGTATGCGCATTATATTACATTTATCTACGTTTAGGGAAAGCTGCCAGCTGTCGCACCATGCATTAATCCTCTGCAGGTCCTCCTGGAGTACGTACGAGTCTTCTGATGTTGCTACTTTCTTGTAGACAACCGTGTCATCTGCAAATAGCCTCACGGAGCTACCGATGTTGTCAACTAAGTCATTTATGTATATTGTAAACAATAAAGGTCCTATCACGCTTCCCTGCGGTACTCCCGAAATTACCTCTACATCTGCAGATTTTGAACCGTTAAGAATGACATGTTGTGTTCTTTCTTCTAGGAAATCCTGAATCCAATCACAAACCTGGTCCGATATTCCGTAAGCTCGTATTTTTTTCACTAAACGTAAGTGCGGAACCGTATCAAATGCCTTCCTGAAGTCCAGGAATACGGCATCAATCTGCTCGCCAGTGTCTACGGCACTGTGAATTTCTTGGGCAAATAGGGCGAGCTGAGTTTCACATGATCTCTGTTTGCGGAATCCATGTTGGTTATGATGAAGGAGATTTGTATTATCTAAGAACGTCATAATACGAGAACACAAAACATGTTCCATTATTCTACAACAGATTGACGTAAGCGAAATAGGCCTATAATTATTCGCATCTGATTTATGACCCTTCTTGAAAATGGGAACGACCTGCGCTTTCTTCCAGTCGCTAGGTACTTTACATTCTTCCAGCGATCTACGATAAATTGCTGATAGAAAGGGGGCAAGTTCTTTAGCATAATCACTGTAGAATCTTAAGGGTATCTCGTCTGGTCCGGATGCTTTTCCGCTACTAAGTGATAGCACAATTATATTGACAATACGACACAGAAATTGCATCGGGATTAAATATTATCGTGTTCAAACACACTTTCCTCTAACTAATAGCCGAGCCCACCTTCACCAACATGAATCTCTCGTGGGAGACCATTATCTTGTATCCGACGCGGAACAGCATTCTTACTTTACCCTTCACACCTTTATATTGACGATATGCCACAGAAATTGCGTCGCGAATAAATATTATGGTCTTCAACCTAACTTCCCTATAAGTGATAACTGGGCCCACTGTCACCCTCTCGAATCATCCGTGGGAGACCAGTACTTTGTATCCGACGCACCACAGCCCACTTACTTTATCCTTCACACCCTTATATTGACGATACGACAAAAAATTTGCATCGCGATTGAATATAATTGTCTTCATGCACACCTTCCTATAAGTGATAACTGGGCCCACGGTCACCTACTTGAATCACTCGTGGGAGACCACTGGCTTATATCCGAAGCCCTATGGACCTCATAATTGACCCCTCACACCCTGATTTTGGCAATACGTCAAAAAAATTGCATCGCGATTGAAAACCATTCCTATAAGTGATAAGCGGGCCTACGGTCACGTCATTGAATCTCTCCTGGGTGACCAGTAGATTGTAACAGACGCACCACAGACGACGTACCTTACCCTTCACACCCTTATATTGACGATACGAGACAGAAATTGCATCGCGATTAAATATTATGGTCTTCAAGCATACTTTCCTATAAGTGATAACCTGGATCACCATCACCTACTTGAATCTCTACCGTGAGACCAGTAGCTTGTAACAGACCCCCGATGTCCCACATACTTGGCTCCTCACACCCTGATATTAACGATACGTCAAAAAAATTACATCGCGATAGAAAATTACGCTCACCATGCAAACATTCCTGTAAGTGATAAGCTCGCCCACAATTACCTCATTGAATCTCTCCTGGGAGACCAGTAGATTGTAACGGACGCACCACAGACCACGTACCTTACCCTTCACACCCTTATATTACCCTTCACACCCTTATATTGACGATACCACACAGAAATTGCTTCGCGATTAAATATTATGGTCTTCAAGTATACTTTCCTATAAGTGATAACAGGGCCCAATGTCACAAACTTGAATCTCTCCTGGGCGACCTGTAGCTTATATCCGACGCACCTAAGCCCACTTACTTTACCATTCACACCCTTATATTGACGATCCGACACAGAAACTGCATCGCTATTAAGTATTATAGTATTCAAACACACTTTCCTATTAGTGATAACATGGACCACTGTCACCTACTTCAGTGTCTCCCACGAGACCTGTAGCTTACATCCGACAAACCACAGCCCACTTACTTTACCCTTCACACCCTGATATTGACGATACGACACAGATATTGTATCGCAATAAAATATTATTGCCTTCAAGCACACATTCGTGTAAGTGAAAACCGGGCCCACCGTCACCTACTTGAATCTCTCCTGTGAGACCAGTAGCTTGTAAACGACCCCCGATGGGCCACATACTTGACACCTCATACCCTGATATTGACGATATGTCAAAAAAACTGCATCGCGCTGAAAAAGTATGCTTCCCACGCAACCATTCCTATAAGTGATATCCGGGACCACGGTCACCTCATTTAATCTCTCCTGGGAGACCAATAGCTTGTATCCGACGCACCAGAGCCCACTTTCTCTACCCTTCACATCGTGGTATTGAGGATACGACGCAGAAATTGTATCGCGATTAAATATTATTGTCTTCAAGCACACTCTTCCTATAGGTGGTAACCGGGCCCACCGTCACCTACTTAAATCTCTCCTGGAAGACAAGTAGCTTGTATCCGACGCCCGATGGCCCACATACTTGGCCCCTCACACCCCGATGTTGACGATACGTCAAAGAAATTGCATCGCGATAGAAAATTATGGCCTCCAAACAACCATTCCTATAAGTGATAATCGGGCCCACCGTCACCTACTCGAATATATCCTGGGAGACCAGTAGCTTGTTTGCGACGCCCGATGGCCCACATACGTGACCCCTCAAACACTGATATTGACGATACGTCAAAAAATTTGCATCACGATTGAAAATTCTGCTCTCGAAGCAATCATCCTATAAGTGATAACCGGGCCCACCGTCACCTCATTGAATCTCTCCTAGGAGACCACGAGCTTGTATCCGACGTACCACAGCCCACTTACTTTACCCTTCACGATAGGACACAGAAATTGTATCGCGATTAAATACTACCGTCTTCGAACACACTTCGCTATAAGTGATATCCGGGCCCACCGTCACCTACTTGAATCTCTCCTGGGAGGCAAGTAGCCCACGACTAGCCCCCGACTGGACCAAAATTTGGCCTGAATCACACATCAGAACATACTTTGCACGTGTACCATTTAAAAGTAGGACAGAGTAATTCACACAACAGTAAATTAGTCATGCAGGACCCCCGCTGGGTTGTGGAGGAGAGGAGTCTGGATGTGCTCTGTCTGCAGGAACCATACTCCCAGGCCGGACGAATCCCATTCGCAGCAGCAAACTGGCAAGTAGTTCACAGTGGAATAGAACGCAGAGCAGCAATAATGATCAGTACTAAAGCGCTAAGAGCCACAATCGTTTCTCAGTACTCCGAAGACCATTGCAACTGAAACGTCCCCTTTGAACAATTTATACACGACTGTCCTTAAACTGACACAAAATATTTTTAGCGCAACGCAATCTGACTATCAAAGATCCCTGCAAAAGAATGGCCCTGACTAACATTAAACTATACCTTTCACAAATCACTTACCTCACAAAATCTTCGCTGCTCAAGCTACTGCAATACAGCGAGCGCCACTACTACCAGCTAAATAAAAGATTCAAACTACTGAAGGCACTAACTACTGATAGGGATAGTTAGCAAATGAAAGATATTAATAGAGAACAAACAATGTATTTACCTTAATATCATCACAAGTCATAATATATATATCAGTTCATGACAAATTACAAATCTCCGCCATCTCTCTCCCCACATCCACCACTGCTGGCGGCTCACCTCCAACTGCGCAACGCTACGCGCTGTTAACATCCAGCTGCCTCTCTACAATGGCAGACAACAATGCAAACTAGCCACAGACTGCACACAGCACAGCCAGTGATTTTCATACAGAAGTGGCGTTACCAATAAGAAATCCTAAACAGCCTACTTACATAAGAACCTAAACAGCCTACTTACATAAAGAAAACATAAACAGCCTACTTACATAGCCCCCATGCACCCCACAAAAAATTTTACAAAATATTTTTTGGGCAGTGTCCAATAATGATTTGATAAAATTTTTCATAATTACAATAACAAACATGTCAAATGCACACACTTATTGATACAATGTTGGTCAAAAGTTAAAATTTTCTCACAGTCCATAAAGACAGTCCTGATCATTCATTACGGTAATCACAGGTTTTTTTCACAAAGTCTCATTAGTAAAAGAAATTGCACACAAAAGTAGTGGATTTCCATGCAGTCTTGAAGAAGTAGTGTTGTCCTTCCAACGGAAAGACAGTGCTGACTCTTGACATGCAGACAGGTAATGCTCCACAACAGAGCAAACCCACAGCAGAGTCATTCGAAGTTCTGACGAATATTGGTAGGTAGGTCATCACAGAACAGACCCACTGTAGTCCTGGTAGAGATTGTGGTATTGGTGGGCCACCAGAGGTGCAGACCCACTGTAGTCCTTGTATAGAGATAATGGTATTGGTGGGCCATCAAAGATGTAGACCCACTGTAGTCCTTGTAGAGATTACGGTATTGGTGGGCCATCGAAGGTGCAGACCCACTGTAGTCCTTGTAGAGACGGCCAGCAGCCATCTGTTGCGACTGTGCAGGTGCACAATCACCCTCGAAGAGTCTTGTGGAGAATATGGCAAGTCCATAAACCACCACATGTCCACTCACAAAAAAAATCGTTTGAAATGTCCTTAGAACAAGCAATGCTGTTATCCAGTCCCTTGCTGAATTAGTAACACACGTGCAAACACTAACAGTCCCAACTTCTCACATATTGTCCATATACTATGACCAACAGAAACGTGTGCAGTGAAATGTAACTTACAAGTTAATAATAAGATGAACTGGTGACAATTACAATTTTATAAATTTACAACATGAAAATACAATTACAAAGGTACAAAATACATCATTAAAGAACATAATAATACAGATAACATTTGTAGTACAGGCTTTACAAAAGAATAGAAATAGACATATACGTCAGTGTTACAGGAATTATGACATGAGTACATACATAAAAGATCAGAATAACTTGCGAAACATCAACTTCACACATGAGCATTAAACAGAATGAATAATGTCTAATATCTTTACAAAGTAAATAACATATTATTAATGCCAATTATATTTGAGGATAACAGTATTCCTCATCATAGTGAATGTAGCTTAATATTAAAAGAAAAAAAAATTCTATGAAACTACACAGAGACAGGAAGAAAACAAATACACAAGGGTACACACACACATAGTGGAATAACACCAATAGGAAAGGACAGGGTTCGTTTTCAGTGTAACCTTTGGTACTGCAGTCCAACCCAAAACTTCATATATCTTTCCTCTTATTTCATCCTTTGTTTCCACCAAAAAAAATTCTAACTAAGCATGCTTTCTGTGTTTATATGTTCACACATTTCTTACCTCATTTTTATTTTCCATTATCTTACCTCATCATTTATTTCCAAGAAAATCCTACCTAAAATACTTTTTTTTTTTTGGCCAAACCATTTTCTTATAGCGTCTAAATGCATTTCTTCCAATTCATCATAGTTAGTTTCTTATATAGTCTACCCCTCTTAAGCTAACTTAAATCTACTGAGCTCAGATGCCAAACTAAGGGACGAGGCAATGCAGCAGCACATAAAACAATTAACACAAGCAGCAATGACAAAAAGTACAGATTGGCAAAGCTAGCAGCAGCAATTGTAATAACTTATATCAAAACATGACATAGCTCAAGCAGAAAAAAATATTACACTAAAAATGGCCATGTCTAATACCTATATCACATCTTAACACTAGAGTGATGCATCACAATTTATTCTACAAAAGAAATTACCAAGTACTTGAAAAGAAAATTATAGATGCAGTTACTGGTATTAGTCCCTTCTTATTGTTCTCTCCATTCCAAGAGCTCCTTTTTCGAAGAATGTGGATCAGAAAATAATTATTTAATAAATCTGTTGACAGAAAGGGTTCACATTAGCAAATGCATTTAATTTTATTTTATGAAACCAATGCTGCAACACAGCTGGAAAACAGATGTCAAATGAAATAAGCAACTATGAAAAGCAAAGCATAAAAATATCATTCAGTAGTCATGTGACATTTCATAAGTTAGTAGAAATTCTCTCAACACTCATAGAAAGACGCTTGTCATAATCAGGTGTGCAGATGTAAAAATATTTCTCGTCATTTCATTAGGCATTTCAGTAAATATCAGAAAGTACGATATGTTTCCAAGTAATTAGCGTGTCGGATTTGCGATGCTTTCTCTAAAGGAATGACAATGGCCAGGATAATGGCCTTCCCTTTCCTTTTTTTTTTTTTCTTCCTGTGCTCTGAAAGGCACGCGCTAATGACTTTTTCTCCTGGCGTCTGACACAGCTGGGTGCCCACGACGCATTATGTGTAGGTGGTCCGTTAACTTTCTTACGGAAATATTTACGACAGCAGTTTCCGCTACAGTGACAGTCGCATATAAAAATATTTCACAGGTCAAGAATTAGCGTTGCAATTCTGTAGAAACAAAATGCTATTGATATAACAGTGTCCAAAAAAATTTTCGTCTGCATTGTGATACAGTCACATATTTCATAACTCTTAAAGTACGTTTCTTGGTTTCCAACATCCTTTTCATAAATCAGAGTCCCTATTAGAAACACGTAGCATAATCAAATTCCTCATATACGGTATCATCATCTTATTAATCATAAACATACCTCAACAGCATAGTACACATCGTCGTCGTAATAATAACATCATAACACTTCAGTCAAATCTCAAAATCGTCGTAACTTCCTCCAATAATTTCTAAGCCTAAAAAAATTCTCTGCTCATGTCAAAAGTGTCATCTGCCTCAAACGTACTTTAATATCATGCTCCCTTACCAAATATATCATTCAAAGCTCTCATAGTATCACAAAGGTTCCGAAAAAATATGAACAGTTTACAAAGTACAGACAAAATACAGTTTCATAAGTGTGAATGTATCCAACTGTGAAATTGCGTAAACATGAAGTTATCCAACGGTGTAGTTACGTAAACATCTGTCACTGACGTAGTAAAAAAAGTTTATCTCTCAGTTACATGATCAGATAGCTGTGTAATTTGTGTGTTAGAGAAATATGGTACCGATGTGTAAAGTTATATAAGCAAATACCATATTAGGTAGGGTTCCTTGTGCTTGCCAAACACATGGTACACAAAGTAGGCGTATACCCCCCTGAGGATTTATGCAATTATACCCTCAGGTGTTACAGATTACAGCAATGGAATGAAATGTATCACGGAAAACCTTTGTATCATTGTCCTTGAAATATCTTTAAAAATAAATGATTTAAGTACAAAATTAATCACACAAACACATGTACTGTAGCGCTAAATGTGCATCTTGTTGTAAGATAATCTCTGTGGAAGTGTCGTAGTTATTTTCCTCCGAAAGCTAAGTTCTGCAGAAGCCAATGTACTTACCTCATGATAAACAAAAGTGAAATGCTTTGCGTGTAGATATCGTAGTTATTATGCTTATTGGCGTGATGAAGAAAGTACTGTACAGTAACGTAATGTTGTGCCACGAAAAAGGCTGTCTCATTGTTGCTATACCACAAAAGTTACTACTAAAACATGTTTTTCTTTCCAGAAGAATTCAGAAAACTGTGCAGATATAAAACAGATACACCGCAAAAGCAACATTGTAAATTGTCACTCATTAGTAGCGTCGTGATAAAAATCGTGTAGCTGTCACATAAACTAACCTCTGTGTCATCTGGTATCTCTCAGAAAGCACTTTAAATTCAGAATGTATTTTCAAATAAACCAAAATGTTGCCTTAAAATCTCATTAGCAGTACTGGTAAATGTTCTAAGTATGTGAGCCTTATAGTCGTTACGTAATCGTGCAACAAACAAGCAAGAATGTACACACACAATAACACTGTGACGTCTGTTTACTATAACAATGAATTCGTCATTTCTGTTTAAATAAGTTCTCTTGGTTCTTGATTGGATATTTAACTTCAAACATTGTTGCATGTTAACAGTTTCTTAAGTCTGACAAAGCATACTAGAAATGTGAAGTGAAAAGTTTTATGACAAAGACTAAGTTAAAAAGCAGATTATCTCTCAGTAAGCTGTTTTACATGTGAAGTGTGGTGCAATCCTTTACTCTTCCTAGTACGCAGACTTTCAACTTCAAAGCAATTGTCATGTTGTTTACATCGGTAAAGAATGCTAAATCTTTTCTCAAGGCTAGCGTCTTTGTTATTTTTCCCTGAGCCAGCGGCCGCACGCAGCTGCCTGCTGTGCGAGTCATTGTCTGTCTCTTTGTTGGCGCGCGCCGTTATTCGGGTTCGGAGACCTAACTTCTACAAATTCGCCTTGCCGAGAGGGCCCAGCTCTGTTAGAATCCCGCCAGTTCTGATGAAATTCACGTCTGTCGTTTTGTCGGTAGTTTACATAGTTTCTTGTTTGTCGGTCATGTGGTGGAGAATTTCTCCCTGAATCGTAACTCTGCGCCGAACTGTTGCGTCTGAAGTTATTCTGCCTCCCTTGATAATAATTGTTCTGGTTCCCATATTCTCTGTTTCTCTGATTGTCTCTGTCATATTCATTACTACGGAAATGCGATCTTTCTCTGTAACTATTATTACGCTGCCAGTGGTTGTCATATGGGTGGTGTCTGTTTTGGTCACGATTTGCGTTGTAAGAATAGCCTTGTCGTGTCCAGTTATTGTTTCTGTCGTCACGGAATTGTGACATATGTGACCTGTAGTGATTGTTTTCCTGTTTTCGCATCCGGCGACTGTCAGTGTCAATTTCTAATTCTTGTAAGAGTCCCTGAAATGCTTCAATGTCGTCTTTGCAACGTCCTGCTAAAATAATATGCCGTAAATGTTCAGGCAATTTGAGTAAGCAAATGCGGATGAGTTCTGAGGGGCTGTATGGGTTTGAAAGATACTGATTCTTATGCAACATGTCTTCAAAATATTTGGCAAGACTGGAAAATTCAGATTGTTCAAAGTGTTTCATCATCATGATGCTATGTTTTACACGGTCTTGTGTGGCTTGAGACCAATATGCTGAGAGGAAGGCATGGTAAAATTCTCCCTCACTGTGGCAATCGTGAATGACCGATCGCATTCTTACAGCTGATTCATTCTCTAAATAGCCACACATGAATTCTAATCTGTGTTCTAACGACCAGTTGGGAGGAAAACAATGAGAGAATTGATGGAGCCATGCTTGTGGATGAATGTCGTTGCCAGAATTCTTAAATGTTTTGAATTTACGTGTAGTAATGAACAGCTTATAGTCAAAATCATCATGTCGGCAAGTCGCATGTCGGTCATTGTTACGTCGTTTCGGCGGTTCCATCTCAAAATTCGGCGTACCTTGCCAACTTCTTTCACAATTTCCGAAGTGCCCTGTGTTGTTATTTTGTGTCTGTTCCGTATTTGTATGTCCCTCTTCCCGTATTGGGGCGCGAGTGTCCTCTGAAATACGTAATTCTTGTACTACTTGTGCCAACTAATCTTGCACTTCCCGGATTTCTCTTTTGTACTGTGTATTGATTTGATTTTGATTTTGTTTGAATTTTCTAATTTGTTCATATTCTTCTGTGTCAGTGAAGGCTACAGGTGTTGTGTCATTCAGATCATCATCTACCTTTGTAGATAAGTTAGTGAACTGATCTGAAAGTTCGGCTACTTTATCCGATAGTGAAATCATTTCCTCTGTATGTTTTTCTGAACCAAGTTTCAGAGTGTCCATTTGTGTTGCAATCGTGTCTACTGTGACCTTTAAGTTTTCCTGAGTTTTTGCAAGTTGCATAACCGTTTTGGTAGATGCAACTGAGTCAAATTTTGCTAGCAAGGTCTCATAATTTTCATGAACAATAGTTTGCAGTTCTTTTATGGCTGCTTCGTGATTCTGTAGTGCATTTTCATGACGCAAAAAAATAGGTTGAAAATGCTCACAAATTTGTGTTTTTACGTCATTACAGACTTTTTTACATTTCGATTCAATGTTATGTAACTCAGCAGTTAAATCCTCACGTGTTCGTTCAAGAGTTTGCTCCAATGAGTCTAACTTTTTAAGATTTTGTTCCATTGTGTCTAACTTTTGAAGCTTTTGCTGTGTTTGTCTCTGATTTTGTTCCATTGTGTCTAACTTTTGAAGCTTTTGCTGTGTTTGTCTCTGATTTTGTTCCATTGTGTCTAACTTTTTGAGATTTTGTTCCACTGTGTCTAACTGTTGCTGTGTTTGTCTCTGGTGTTGTTCCATTGTGTCTAACTTTTCAAGCTTTTGTCCCATTTGTTGCATTAATTGTAATAACAATGCACTGGTGTCTGAAACATGTTCCTCAGTGCTTTTCGGCAGTGAAGTTGCACCGGCAACATTCACATTTTGAAAAGCGGAAAATGTGTCTTGACTCATTTGAGAAAACGGTGAGAACCCAAAACCTGAGTCTGCAGTATTTGCAATATTGTGTTCTGTCATTTCGGCTTCCTGAGGCGAGCTATTGCCGACCGATCGATCGATAATGCTTCCCTCTTCACTAATAGTTTCACTGTCCACGCCATTGTTTGCCGCCCGCTCCATTTCCCTATGCACAATTACCAAATTACTACTTTGAACATCAGTTAATTCATTACTCGGTGGCGCTAACACACTACTTTCATTTTCACTGTCATTTCTCAGTTTACTTTGGAGCCTAGTATTACGTTTTTCACACGCCATTATTGTCACAGTATTTCACACGACAACACAGAAAAACACAATTTGAAGAGAAAAAATAAGAGAACACATTAACATAACACTGAAAATAATATCTAGTTAATTACAGCTGCGAAATACTTGGTGCAAATCTATATGCATGCCACAACTGTTTTACTATACAACAATTAAAGACTGCAACTACAAAGGAAATTCTCTCTATAATTACGCGCTAGCAATAAACAAAATCTACACTAATTACACAAACTACAAGAAAAATCAGAAGATTCCAGTGAGGTATCCTCGGCTAAGGGTCGACATATGAAACGTCCCCTTTGAACAATTTATACACGACTGTCCTTAAACTGACACAAAATATTTTTAGCGCAACGCAATCTGACTATCAAAGATCCCTGCAAAAGAATGGCCCTGACTAACATTAAACTATACCTTTCACAAATCACTTGCCTCACAAAATCTTCGCTGCTCAAGCTACTGCAATACAGCGAGCGCCACTACTGCCAGCTAAATAAAAGATTCAAACTACTGAAGGCACTAACTACTGATAGGGATAGTTAGCAAATGAAAGATATTAATAGAGAACAAACAATGTATTTACCTTAATATCATCACAAGTCATAATATATATATCAGTTCATGACAAATTACAAATCTCCGCCATCTCTCTCCCCACATCCACCACTGCTGGCGGCTCACCTCCAACTGCGCAACGCTACGCGCTGTTAACATCCAGCTGCCTCTCTACAATGGCAGACAACAATGCAAACTAGCCACAGACTGCACACAGCACAGCCAGTGATTTTCATACAGAAGTGGCGTTACCAATAAGAAATCCTAAACAGCCTACTTACATAAGAACCTAAACAGCCTACTTACGTAAAGAAAACATAAACAGCCTACTTACACAACGTCGTGGAACTACTATCACCAGCCGGACTACTGTGCATCATCAATATGTACTTCCATTACGGCAGGGCAATAGATGAATTCTTAGATAAATTCACACAAGTAACCACGGCGTTGCGGGGTCGCCGATGTGTCATTACAGCAGATATAAACGCTACATCCTCCCTACAGGTCAGCGGCACACGGGATGATCGAGGAGAAAAAGCCGAGGAGATCATCATGGCGTTACAACTGATGGTCGCCAACAAACAAGGGAACCCCTTCCCCCCCACCTACTTAGGAGGTGGGGGCGAGGGCATGAACATCGATGTCTCACTGGTCACGCCGAACCTCGCCACCAGAGTAACAAATTGGATGGTCTGGGATCAAGTAACAACGAGTGATCATAACCTCATTACATTTTCATACTGGGAGACGAGGAGTGCCACTGGGACGTGGGGTGAGAGAGACAGTTAAACTACAACAGGGCTGACTGGGACCACCTGTCAAGGGAGTGTGAAATACCAACATTGCCAGAAGGTGACGAAAATGTCGAAGGATACGCCGAAGAACTGGTGAAAGCAGTTGTTAGGGCGGTGAAGGGTGCCGTACCAACCATGAGGACAGCCATAGCGGCCTCTCCGTCACCATGGTCAACCGAACTAGGACAGATGCGCCAGTCTGTAAGGAGGGCGAGGAGGTACTACCAGCGGAATGTCGTCTGGGAGGAAAAGCAACGATGGTTGCAGAGATACAGAGAGGCGAAGGAGCACTTCCAACAGGAGCTTAAGGCGGTAAGGCTACAAAGCTGGGAGAAGTATGTGTAAACACAACTAGCTACAGACCCATGGGGCTTACCGTACAAGTTAATACGGGAAAAGATCAGGTCACCCATGGTGCTGTCTACCGTCAGGGATCAGGGCTGGATGACGGAAACCTGGCAGGAAACTGCTGATGTCCCCCTTCGTGTACTGCTGCCTGCCGATAGCGAGAATGACGACTCTGAGGCACAACAACAGATCCGAAGACAAGATAAAGAGGAATACCGGAACAACAACATGGTATAGCCCTTCTCCGAAGAAGAAGTAGTCGCTCAGATAAAGACCATTAAAAGGGGCAAGGCTCCTGGCCCAGACGGCATCACTGCAGAGGTGGTGCAATTCCTAGCCCCTCCAGCTGGTAGCACCTCTCACAAAGCTATATAACGAGTGCTTGCGGCTCGGAAAATTCCCCCAAATATGGAAAAAGGCCACAGTAGTAATAATTAAGAAGGGTCCTGACAAAGACCCCAAAGAAGTCAAGTCTTACAGGCCCATCTGTTTACTGGACACTGGGGAAATTTATTGAGAGGTTGCTGGCAGACAGACTGGCAGCACACCGAGTATTGTGCTGGATGAGTGACAGACAATTCGGCTTCAGGGCAGGGAGCTCGGCGTCTGACGCCATCGCCCTGGCTGTGGAGGTCTGTGCCTCTACCCCGCACAAATACGTGGTCGGCATCATGGTGGACGTCAGTGGCGCCTTTGACAACCTGTGGTGGCCCTCGCTCTTGCGAGAGAAGGAGTGTCCAGGGTCGCTATATGGCTGTCTCAGTCGCTATTGCGAAAATAGGGAGGTTTGGCTATCGTCCCCTAGGGGGAGAATAAGTAAAAAGATCACCAAGGGGTGTCCACAGGGATCTGTCCTTGGGCCACTCTTCTGCGATATTAACATGGAACCCCTCTTGGACAACCTACAAAACAGCGATGATGTGCTAGAGGACATAGCCACGCGGACGACCTCCTGCTGGTTGGCGGCAGTAGCCGCGAAGACTTAGAGCCAAAAATTGAGAGGGCCATATCAATCCAGAGTACATGGTGCCACACGGCCAAAATGAAGATCTCACCAACTAAGTCTACGTACTTACTCCTGAAAGGACAATTCGTCAGGAATCCGACCATAAGAATAGATAACTCACCAGTTCTTCGACGCCATGAGGCACGATACCTGGGAGTAGTCGTCGATGAGAGGTGGACTTATACATCACATATTGACACCGTTACACAGAGATCATTAGAAACACTCAACATTCTAATAGCGATTGGACATAAACGATTCCACCTGCCACCAGAACTAAGCAAACAATATCATTACAGTATTCTGACATCAATCGTAGGACATGGGTCAGGAGTCTGGGCCCACAGACTCACGAGGGTCATGCCTGCCATGGCTGTGAGAAGAGTGCAGCAAAACATGCTTCTCAGATCAGTAGGAGCATATAGAACAACCACAGGGGAAACGCTAACAGTACTAATGGGGCTCTGTCCGCTCGATATAAAGATCAGAGAGCAAGCGACGTGGTACTGGTTTAAAACGGGACAAAGGGATAAGATAATTGATCTAATTGGGATTCACGTGGGAAACAAAATGGAAATCAAACGCAGTGGGGATGAACTCTGGCAAGAAAAGTGGGACAATGAAGAAACTGGTCGCAGAACATATGAACTACTGCCCAGTATCAGGGAGAGACTGCAACTAAAATACTTCACACCTTCACGAGGACTGCTGCACTTCTCACAGGTCATGGACCCTACCCGACGTACCTATGCCGCTTCGGGAAACGGGCTACACCAGCGTGTGACTGTGGGGCCACACCAGGCACCCCAGAACACGTGGTGTATGAGTGCCACCTCTTCGACGACGTAGCGGCGCAATTACGCCACCAGTTACCCAATCACGACACGTACCACCTGCTCAGGCATGAGGACCATTTCTCAATCTTGAACAAACTAGCAAAGACTTCATTGCAACCAATCTGAATCCGTGCACTTGTCCCGCCGAGGCGTGGACTTGGCCAGACGCCTCACGGCTGGAATCCGCCACGTCTGGGATTAGGGGGAGGGTGCACCTTATTACCGATCCAGACACTCACCGATTTAGACATTAGGTTAAGTTAGGTTAGATGTAAGATAAGCTAGGATAGCAACACTAGTATAGTACTGCAGCGATCAACAACACGGGGAACACGGCCAACATCGTAGGTTTATACAACGCTGGCACATCTGTAACGCTGCAGGTAGAAGTAGATTAGCATAGGTAGAAATAAGACAACATAATCAAGGCATAACAGTAGTGCAAATAGTGAGAGCAATTTAACTAACATAAAATAACCTGTAGTATTAACACATGAGCATCAATTACGACCCACCGATTGCTTAAGGTAGTGGGTTGTTATGTATCGTATATATTGAAGAATAAATATTTTTTTCTTTAAAAAAAAAACAAAAAAAGTAGCATGTATCCGACGCCCGATGGCAGACATACTAGGCCCATTACACCCTGATGTTGACGATACGTCAACAAAATTGCATCCCGATACAAAATTATGCTCTCCAAGTAACCATTTTTATAAGTGATATCCGAACCCTCCGTCACCACATTAAATCACCCGTGGAAGACCAGTACCTAGGATCCGACGCACCACAGATCACTTACATTACCCTTCACACCCTTATATTGACGACATGACACAGAAATTGCTCCACGATCAAATATTATGGTCTTCAAGCACACTTTCCTATAAGTGAAAATTGGGTCCACAGTCACCTCATTGGGGAGACCAGTAGCTTGTATCCGACGCATCGCAGCCCACTTACTTTTCCCTTCACACCTTGATATTCACGATACGACACAGTAATTGCATCGCGATTACATATTATGGTCTTCAAGCACTGTTTCCTATAAGTGATAACGGGGCCCACCATCACCTACGTGAATCTGTCCTGGGAGACCAGTAGCATGTATCCCATGCACGACGGCCCACATACTTGACTCATCATACCCTGATATTGACGATACGTCAAAAAAATTGCGTCGCGATTGGAAATTATGCTCTCCAAGCAACCATTCCTGTAAGTGATAATGGGGCCCACCGTCAGTTCATTGAATGTCTCCTAGGAGACCAGTAGCTTGTATCCAACGCACCACAGCTCACTTTTCCTTTCACACCCTTATGTTGACGATACGACAGGGCAATGGCATCGCGAATAAATATAATGGTTTTCAAGCACACTTTCCTGTAAGTGATAACGGGCCCACTGTCACCTACTTCAATCTCTCCTATTAGACCAGTAGCTTGGATCCGAAGCTCCACAGTCCACTTACATTACCCTTCATACCCTTATATTGACGATAAGACACAGAAATTGCATCGCGATTAAATATTAAGGTCCGCAAGAACACTTTCCTGTAATTGATAACCGGGACCATGGTCACCTACTTCAATCTCTCCTGGGAGACCGGTAGCTTGTATCCGATGCACGACAACTCACTTACATTATCATTAACACTCTGATATTGACGATACTACAAGAAATAGAGTGACGATAGAAAACATTGCTCCCCAAAAAAACCGAGGCCACCGTCACCTCATTGAATCTGTTCTGGGAGACCGGTAGCCTGTGTCAGACACACCACAGACCACTTACCTCACCTTCACACCATTATGTTGACGATACGAGAAAAAATGCTTTGAGATTTAAAATTATGGTCTCTAAGCAAACTTATCTATAAGTGACAACTGCGCTGATCGTCACTTCCATGAATCTCCGTTGTACGACCGTTAACCTCTATCTGACGCACCACAGCCCACTTACTGTACACTCGCCGCCAGATAGTGTCGATACGAGACAGAAATGGCATTACGATTGAAAATTATGGTCCCCAAGCAAACTTTCCTATAAGTGACGACCGCGCTAAACGTCACCTCATTGAATCTCTCCTACAAGACCATTAGAATCTATCCGACCCACCACAACCCACTTACTACACCCCTCGTAGCCTGATATTGACGATACGATACAGAAATTGCATAGCTATTGAAAACTATGCTCTTTAAGCAAACATTCGTATAAGTGGTAACCGCGCCAACCGTCACCTCATTGAAGCTCTCCTACGAGACCATTAGACTATATCCGACGCTCCACAGGCCACAAACTATACTCCTCGCAGCCTGATAGTGACGATACGACACAAAAATTGCATTACGATTGAAAATTATGGTCCCCAAGCATACTTACCTATAAGTGGTAACCGCGCCAACCGTCACCTCATTGAAGCTCTCCTACGAGACCATTAGCCAATATCCGACGCACCACAGGCCACAAACTATACTCCTCGCAGCCTGATAGTGACGATACGACACAGGAATTGCATTACGATTGAAAATTATGCTCTCAAAGCAAACTTTCCTATAAGTGACAACCGTGCCGACCGTCACCTCACTGAATCTCTCCTTGGAGACCGCTAGCCTCTGTCCGACGCACCACAACCCCTTACTATACTCCTCGTATCCTGATATTAACGATACGACACAGAAATTACATTACGATTGAAAATTATGCTCTCAAAACAAACCTTCCTATAAGTGACAACCGCGTCAACCGTCACCTCATTGAAGCTCTCCCTGAGACCGCTAGCCTCTATCCGACCCACCACAACCTACTTACTGTACCCCTCGTAGCGTGATATTAACGATACGATACAAAAATAGCATAGCGATTGAAAATCATGCTCTTTAAGCATACGTTCATATAACTGGTAACCGCACCAACCGCCACCTCTATAAATGTGTTAAAGGAGACCGGTAGCTTGTATCTGACGCACCACAGCCCACTTTCCTTGCACCTAACACCCTGATATTGGAGATACAACCAAAAAATTCCATCGCGATTGAAAATTATGGTCTATCAGTGACAACCGTGCCAATCGTCACCGCATTGAATCTCTCCTACGAGACCATTAGACTATATCCGACGCACCACAGAGCACTTAGTATACCCCTTACAGCCTGATAGTGACGATACGACACAGGAATTGCATTACGATTAAAAATTATGCTCTCAAAGCGAACTTGCCTGTAAGTGACAAACTCGTCAACCGCCACCTCATTGAATCTCTCCTTGGAGACCGGTAGCCTCTATCCGACGCCCCACAAAACACTTACTATACAACTCGTCGCCCGAGGTTGACGATATGTCACAGATATTGCATAATGATTGAAAATTATGCTATTTAACCATTCGTTCGAATAAGTGGTAACCGCGCAAACAGCCACCTCTTTAAATCTGTGCAGGGAGACCAAAAGCTTGTATATGACTGAAGCACCGCAGTCCACTTATATTATACTTAAGACCCTGGTATTGTAGATACGACCAAAAAACTGCAGCGCGATTGAAAAATATAGTGTCCATGCAAACTTTCCTATAAGTGACAATTGCGCCAATCGTTACCTCACTGAATCTCTCCTACGAGACCATTAGCCTATATCCGACGCACCACAGGCAATTTACTTTACCCTCGCAGCCTGATAGTGACGATACGACACAGATATTGCTTTACGATTGAAAATTATGCTCTCAATACAAACTTTCCTATAAGTGACAGCCTCGTCAACCGTCACCTGATTGAATCTCTACTTCGAGACCGGTAGCCTCTATCAGACGCACCACAACCCACTTACTATACTCCTCGTAGCCTGATATTGACGATATGATACAGAGATTGCATAGCAATTGAAAATTATGCTCCTTAAGCATACGTTCGTATAAGTGGTAACCTCGCCAACCGCCACCTCTTTAAATCTGTCCAGGGAGACCAGTACCTTGCATCTGATGCACCACAGCCCACTTACTTTACACGTAACACCCTGATATTGTAGATACTGTAAAACGTCGTGGTCTCCTGACCTTCATTGGGCAACATATTACTACCGCCCACATATATCTCGCGTAATGATCACAACGAAAAGATCCGAGAAATTAGAGCAAATACGGAGACTTACAAGCAGTCGTTCTTCCCACGCACAATTCGTGAATGGAACAGGGAAGGGGGGATCAGATAGTGGTACAATAAGTACCCTCCGCCACACACCGTAAGGTGGCTCGCGGAGTATAGATGTAGATAGATGTAGATGTTACATATTCCGCCCTCACAATGATATTCCGCGCATCAAGACACTTCATTCCTACTCGAACTCGGTAACATAAAGTCAATGTTGTATGAATTCATGTAAACGATATGCGAATAACAAGTGCACACCAGGGTTGAAATACTCGAGGCTGGCGTATACACATACATTCCAGACACGATGGTCACAGGAGCTTTTAGTTCGAGAGAGGCAGACGACACACCGGGAGGCCGATCCCTGCAGAGGACGAGTCATCGTTGTCCGCCCATGGAGCACACAGTGTGTGCCAGAGTCCAAGGGGGAACGACCCCTTTTTCAGCTTAAAAGCAAATTCCAATAAATTGTGTGGGAGCGTCCAACCTACGCATTGTTTACACATAGCACGCAATTTTAGAGATTTTCACTGGGAGACAGCAAACGCCAAGTGCCGATACTACAGATTTCCGGACTCGTCGCCTTAAACGAAATGTAATTCTCCCATTTTAGAGGAGCAGTGCAGATTGGCAGACGATATTTCTGACGCCTTGAGCTCAAGGAGTAATGGAAGAGACTGAAAGATATACGCCTTCACGTCTGGCGTGGAGAGGCGCCGTTCCGTTGTCGCTCTTGGAGCGAGGAACAAGTCTCTCCTCAGTACTTCACTGGGAGAGCACCTCTGTCGAGAGTGAATCGAAGTGCGATTCTATATTGAGTCCTTGCGATTTAGTGTTGTTCACTGTGTTGGCCGACACACTTAATGTGCAGTGTGAATGGACTGAGCTATAGTTAAAGGCCTGCAAGTGACTTTTTGAGTGGCATCGCCGTGGGGCACTTGTTATCTGACCGGTGTACCACGCCAATAGACTAATAAGTCAGTAAGTAAATTTGTGAATTTTTGTGTCATTTCCTTACAGCAGACGACTCCAGACACATTTACTGCTGAAAGGTTTTCAAGCATTTCTCTTTAGAACGTTAGGAGCGTCTGTCTGACTTCTGTAGTAGTGTGGGGGTGGAAGAAATTGCACCTTGCAGGAGACACAGGCTAAAGGGTACATCGCAGATTAATCCGTTGCACAGAATAACAGAATAGCAGATCAACCCCACCACCACAGAAAATGGCAACCATGCCAGGATAGGTAAAATAGGTAAGCTACCAGGATAGGAAAATGTCAGGATAGTACATACGGCAGGTCGCAGCAGTAGCTCTTTGAAGAACTCTCTTTGATGTACTACATAGCTATTTGAAAAGATTGGGATCAGAATAGATACAGGTAGTGAAATAAGCAGAACTGTAGGGAAAAGGGCGTGTGTTATTGTGTTGGAAAATTTTGCATTTTTTACTATTTTTGTGTAGCTGTTATGGCATAGAATTTTCAGATGATAGGCACAGACACAGAGTGACGTGGAGACGCAGTGTGACGCAGCATCATATAAGTTAGAATTAAGAAATAACATTTTTCTCCTTTTACAAGGGCTCAGGTAGAGATTGGAGACTGTAGCTGAGAAGTCACGACGTTGTTGTTGTTGTTGGTTCAACCAACTGGTAAGTGGTCATACAGTTTTGTAGATAGGGTAGCGGTGTGTTGAAAGAATTTGCATGTTAACGAGAGCACAAGCCAAAAGGTTACGTGAGAGACAGCAAGTAGACAAGATGGGGGAGAATCAACCAGATAGACAGCAAGTAAACGAGCTTATTGAGAATAGGACAGAAGGTGAACCTGAGAATAGGACAGACGGTCAGTCAGAGAATAGGACAGTCGGGGAGCTGCAGAATCAGCAGGCTCAGTTAGACTGGGACAAAACTGAGACAGATCAGACAGATGGGAATCGAAGGGATGAGAACATCGAATTTCCAGAATATGAAATTCTGAGCCAGAAATAGACAGCCCACGTAGAAAATGGCAAAGATTAGGAGCGAAACGAGAACAGGAAACGCATTTGTTTGCCGCATATTCAGGGACAGAATACGCGTCAATACGATCAATGAACCGGCAGTTAGCTAACGTTGAAAGAGAAGTAGACAGTGAGGAAGAGGGGGAACATTTAGAATACGTCGAACCTATCGTACACATCCTAAATATGCCCCAATAGCAGACACAGAATTTTGCGGAGTTACGAGCGCCACGAAAAGGTTCCGTAACGGACGCAAATGTACCTGCAAACACAAGACATACACAACAGAGAGGGCAGAATGCGAAGTTGTTTGCGCCACGTAATGATTCAATGACAAACGCAACTAGTCCTCAACACAGACAGCACGGGTTATTGCAGTTATCAAACTTAGAAACGCCACAGCATAGCCCAGTAAATGACGTAACTGGCCGAGTGGAAAACAATAGATCGAGAATACATACTTCAGCAGAAGGTAGTGTTACAGGACAGGAGGCGATCATGGAGATGTTACATAAAATGAACGCTAGTATGACGAAACAGAATCAGGATATTAATACACAGATGACAAAACAGTATCATAAATTGAAACAGGATAATCAGAACTTGAGACAAGAGATAAAGATACAGATTCAACAGGTCAAAATTCAGATGGAAGAAGGGATCGCTAGAATTGATTGTCAGATCACTCAGATAAACAAAGACGCTAAAAAATCTAGAGTAAGATTCCAGGTACTAACACAAGATCAGCAGCAATTACGCACTGATGTGGACTAGGTCCAATTGGACACCGTAAACGTTGACAAAAAGGTGGAACTTTTTACGAAAAAAGCCACTCGAACAGCAATACAAATTTCGGAAGAACAAGCAATTCAAAGCAAGGTCGCAAAGGTTGCACTTAAATATATGATCAGCGGATCAATAAAATAGAACTTAAAAACAAAGATCACTGTGAAAAGCTTCGAACAGAGTTGATACAAACTATCGAAGAAAAGATCGAGACCGATTACACCTGTAGCGAATCAACTGACGCGTCAAGCATTAATTCAGTACACGAACACGTGCCGCCTAATAAAGTTCAAGTAGAACCAAAGATAGACGTAACACTCGCGCAGAAATCGAAACAGAAAACCCCGATTAAAGTAATACATGACATGCCATAGGACCAGGCACAGTACCTAGAAAAACGGAACACATACATTCAGCCGATACCAGTCCAAAGACAGGCAACTGAACCAGTAAATCCAACGACACAACATAATAGCGGCACAGGTACTATACCACGAACGACGAGAGTAGAAACACTGAACAACACTTTCGTTCATCGATGATACGATATGACGCGGATATGAGTCAGGAAATTGAGAATAGGCAGACAGACAGTAGATTACCAGAGGATAAACTCGACGACACAAGCAGTGGCAGATTATTTGAGTCCATGAATCAGCCACAAACCGGATTTATGAACAGATATGATACAGACCACTTCCTTACAGTTAGAAAATTTCAACATTTCAAGGAAGAAGGCGGTAGCTTGCATGCACGCACATTCATCGACCAGTTTCAGGTAGGCTTACCAAGCCACTGGAGCATAGCTGACGAATTTGACTTCATTTGTGCACACATGTCAGGGACAGTAGTAGAGGTGATGCAAAATATCGCGGTTACCTGTACATCTTACCTACATTTCAGAACAGCATTTCTCGAAAGATATTGGTCCAAGGAGGCGCAAAACAAAATTAAATACGAGTTACTTCAGATGACAGCATATGGAAACTCAGGAGAGAAAAGCGTGGTAAAATTCTTTGATACAATGGACAAAAAGCATCAATGCCTAGACAAACCATACAGTAACGGAGAGCTGATACGTCTGTGTAGAATGAAATTAGCGGTAAAGTATCAACAGGCGATAGTAGGAGAAAATGAAAATACCGAAAAATTCAAAGAGGTTTTAAGGTAACTTCAATTTATCTTTAAAAAAGACGAGGTGAAAGAAAAAAGAAAGGAAAGGGAACAGCAAAAGGAGAGTACTAGGAACGAATATTCCAATAATAGTAATAATCGTAATTCTAACACCAATAATTTCAGGCAAGTTAACAGACAAGGACAGTGGCACAATGGAGACAATTGGCATAGAAACGATAACCAGAATAATTATTACCGAAATAGGAACGGTAATGGACACTCATACAGTGGTGGATATGGGTTTAGGAATCAAAATGCCAACGGTCAAGGGTACTTTGAAAGAGGTCACGATGTTAGAAACAGCAACTGGCGAGAAAAGGGCGCGAATAATTACCGAGGAAATTATGGTCCACAAAGGCAAGAACAATACAACAAAGAGAAACCAGATGTAGAAGTTAGGCCATCAAATACTGCAAAAATTGAAGATTGAATTGAAAAATGCGGAAGAGGTTAGGCAAACAACGTCCACCCTATCTTATACTAACAACTAAATCAAAAAATAAATTAAGAATCAACAAAATAACTCATTAATTAAAAGAAAAAGAGACACAATACACACTAACAATCTCCTGTAGTATCAAGTACACTACAACGTGCACACAAACAATAAATGGTACACAACAATTAAAATAATGAAAAAGTGGTAGGACATAATTGGAATAAAGAAAAGAAATGATATATATACAATAATTTTTGCCACTATCAGAAAATTTTTGCATTATGTAAAATCAGAGTTTTTTTGTAAATAACAAATACATGTAAAACAAAAATTGTAAATATTCCTACGCGTAGCCACCAACACCAATCACCAGCTCCCATAATACCAGATGCTTCGAGATAGCGACGGAGAGGGTACAGACATGTTGAGAAAGCACTTAGGGCAGTAACAGCAACATGAAGACCAACGCCACACTGGAATTCCAGGTTCAACCAGGTTGGACTTCAGAAGGACAACGTGCAGCACGGACATTTCATATGTCACTACTCTGCTACACAACGGAAGGGCATGGGGAGAATCATAATATGACGAGACGACATTGAAGGTACAAAAAATTACTACGATTTACAAACTCATCAAGTAACAGTTGGAAAGGCAGTCAGATCCCACAAATCCTATATCACTCCTACACTAAAATTCACATATTGCTAGCCCAAGAAGAACAGAAGAATTCAAGAAAGAAGAGAAGAACAGAAGATGCAAGATGATGAAGGGCAGAAGACAGAAATATACCTTTCTTTCCTATCCTACAAAGCAAATTGCTATAAACGTCTTTCCATGAACTTTGAGGCATAGCAACTACTGCAACCACCTCTCCAAAAATAAACCTCGAATCGTCAAACAAATACAGGCGAACGGCAAACGGAATATTAAGTAGTACCAACCAACACTATCTAGAAATAGATACGGCAAAATGAACAGTATTCTCCCTACCACATCATGAAATCACCATACCGAACCAGGTGTGAAGTACCGAGACGTCACAGCACAATATTGGGTGACGGTCGTCGGTAGTCAACTACAATCATCGAACTGCCATACCGTCCCAGGTGTGACAGCAAAGGAGTAGCAAGACATCACTCTTCATGCAGTAAACCACAGTCATCATCAACGGTTAAAAGTACCACTCCATGATGACAATGTCAACAAGTAAGTCCCGGCATCGCATGCTAGAGTGCTTCTCTCATGATTTGTGACACCAATACAAATGGGTCGATGCCTTCCACTATTTCAGTGGGGATCATTGAGCACAGAAACTGACACAGCAAAAAACGAAAAATCACATAAAACACAAATATAGAGTTAAGAAAATGGTATATTTGTAAAAGTACCTTTTTCCCTTTCTTGTAAAAGTAAGTATTTTTATTATGTATGTAAAGTCCACAATTTATAGATACCTAAAACCTTTTGTAAAGAAACTTAATATAGTTATATAATCTCACAAACTCATGGAAAGTCTATTAATTTCTTTTATATGTAAAATTAGAAAAGGATTTATGCAGGAATTTTCTTATTTAAGTAACATTCAAAAACACCTTTTTGGGGCAATAATATTAATACCAATGATAGAATTAAGAGGAAACACTCCTTCATTCTTACAAAAAAATAAAAAAACCATGACACATAAAGAAAAAGATAATGCCTAAATAGATAAAACAAAGTTACACAACAAAGCTTTTGCGAAAATTTCGCCAAGCTAAACTAAAGAGAAGATATAATCACATGAAAACATGATACACTGTACACTAACGAGTTTAGAAAAATTTATATTGTAAGAACAATTTTTGGAAATGAAAAAGAAAAACAGAGACACGTACTGGCAATGGCAAAGAATAAGAACCTTCGTAAAGTCTATATTTGCCTAACAACAAAACATATACTGTTGAATTTAAAAATAGAAATAATAGCTATAAAGAAATCATTAGAAAAAAATAGTTAAGAATGGCTGAGAAAAGTTTATTGGAAAATCTAAAGGAATGATATTTGCCTGACTTTGTCAATGTTTTCCTTGGCATTGACAAACCCCAGACAAAAATTTTGTCAGAAGGAGGGAGGTACGTAAGACATCATGGTCTTCTGACCTTCACTGCTTACATATTCCGCCCTCACAATCATATTCCACAAATCAAGATGCTTCATTCGAACCCAAATTCGATAAGATAAAGTCAATGTTGTACAAATTCATGTAAACGATATGCAAATAACAAGTGCACACTGGGGTTGAAATACTCGAGGCTGGCGTACACACATACATTCCAGACGCAATGGTCTCAGGAGCTTTTAGTTTGACAGAGGCTGACTGCACACTGGGAGGCCGGTCCCTTCAGAGGACGAGTCAACCTCGGCCGCCCGTGGCACAGCCAGCATGTGCCCGAGTGAAAGGGGTTCCGACCCCGTGTTCGGCATAAAAGCAAATTCCGCTATATTGTGTGGGAGTGTCCAACCCACATATTCTTTACACATTGCACGCCGTTTCAGAGATTTTCACAGGGAGACAGCAAACGCCAAAGTCGATGCTACAGATTTCCGGATTCGTCGCCTTAAACGAAACGTCATTCTCCCGTTTCAGAGGAGCAATCCTGATTGGCAGACGATATTTCTGACGCCTTGAGCTGAAGGAGTAATGGAAGAGACTGAAAGATATACCCTTTCACGTCTGGCGTGGAGAGGCGCTCTTCCGCTGTCGTTCTTGGAGCGAGGAACAAGTCTCTCCTCAGTACTTCACTGGGAGAGCACCTCTGTCGAGAGCGAATCAAAGTGCGACTCTATATTGAGTCCACGCCAAAAATTAGACTAGGGGCGAATAGAAATCCTTGACTTCATCAAGGCGTAGGGAGAGTTTGATTGGCGAAGGTCAATTCAGATAGAACGAGAGTTACCTTATTTGTCAGCAGCGAGCGGCGCAGACAGCAGTCATCGCAGCTTACGGTATTGTGCGCTACTAGAGCTATTGCGAGCCCCATATTTCCTCCACAACAGTACACTTCACTGCATTTCACATGCGACAGCCTCGACCGTACCTAGCAACATTCTAAAGAATAATTATTCAAGTCGAGTAGGCGTGCCTCTCAGCCATTCTGCCAAGTTAACTACCATCTTAAACTTTGTGAAGAAATTTCATTAGCGAATCTTATCCTTGAGAACCAGGATATAACTTGTTCAATTCATACCTAAAAGTGTCATTGTGATTTCTCAGAATTTTTGCAAAATAAATAATAACTTTCGTTAGTTCCATGTTTTTCTTACACTAACTAGCACTACTCCAGTACCCAAGTATCCTACTACTTACGTAAGAAAATTTGTGAATTTTTGTGTCATTTCCTTAGAGCAGACGACTCCAGAAGACATTTATTGCTGAAAGTTTTTCAGGCATTTCTCTTTAGAACGTTATGAGCGTCTGTCTGACTTCTGTAATAGAGTGGGGGTGGAAATTGCATCTTGCAGGAGCCACAGGGTAAAGGGTACGTCTCAGATTAATACGTTGCGCAGAATAACAGAATAGCAGGTCAACTCCACCACCACAGAATACGACCAAAAAATTTCATCGCGATTAAATATTATGGTCTTCAAGCACACTTTCCTATAAGTGACAACCGTGACAACCGTCACCTCATTGATTCTTTCCTGGGAGACCATTAGCCTTTATCCGACGCACCACAGTCCACTTACTTTACCCCTCGCCACCTGATAGTGACGATACAATACAGAAATTGCATAACGATTGAAAATTATGCTCTTTAAGCATACTTTCGTATATGTTGTTACTGCACCAGCCGCCACCTCTTTAACCGCCAATGGGAGACCAGTAGCCTGTATCCGACAAACAACAGCACACCTACTTGTACCTTCACACTCTGATATTGACGATACGAGAATAAAATTGCACCGCGATTGACAATTATGGTCTCCTTGCAACATTTCCTATAAGTGACAACCACGCAACCGTCACCTCATTGAATCTTTCCTGCTAGACGAGTATCTTGTACCCGTCGCACCACAACCCCCTTTCTTTACCCTTTGCACCCTATATTGACGATAGGACTCACAAACGGGAATGCGAAAGAGTATTATTGTCTCCAAGCAAACTTTCCCTTAAATGCCAACCGCACCTACTGTCACCTTCTTGAATCTCTCCTGGGAGACCAGCAGCTTCTATCCGACGAACCATAGTCCACTTACTTTACCCCTCGCACCCTGCTATTGACCATACGACACAGAAATTGCAACGCGATCGAAAATTACTGTCTCCAATCAAACTTTCCGACTAGTGACACCCGCGCCTACCGTCACCTCATTGAATCTAGCCTGGGAGACCATTAGCTTGTATTCGACGCACCACAACCCACTTACTTTACCCCTTGCACACTTTACTGACGATGAGATACAGAAGCCGCTTGGAACCATTCCCAGGAGTCAAGTAATTTGTATCCGACTTTACACATCCAATTTACTTTATTCCTCACACCCCCATATTGACAAATCAATACAGAAATTGCACCGCAATAAAAATTTGCAGGCTGAAAGGAACTTCACTGTATGAGAACAGTGTGACCACGGTCACGACAATGAATCTCTACTTTGAGTCCAGTACCTTGTATCCGACACACCGCAGCCCATCTAATTTATCCCTTGAACTCTCATACTGACGATGGGAAACAGAAGGTGCATCGTGTATGAATATTATATTCTCAAAGAAACTTTTCTGTAAAGGACCACTGCGGCTACGGTCACCGCATTGAATCTCTGCTGAAAGTCCAGCAGCTACTATCCGATATTTTACGAGTACAACACACTTATTTTTTCCTTTGCACCATGATATTGATGATGCAATACCAAAATTGCATTGTAATTGAAACCTACATGTTCCCCGCAAATTTTTCTTATAATTGACTACCTTGACTACATTATCCGCATTGAATATATTGTAGGAGTCCAGTAGCTTGTTTCTGACGCACCACGTCCCACTTGCTTTATTCCTCGCACACTCATATTTACGATGCGGCAGAGAATTCGGAACGCCGTTTGAAATTACGGAGTCCAAACAAATTTTTCTATGAGAGACTACCACGGCTACGGTCACCACATTGAATCTGTCCTGGGAGACCTGTAGCTTGTATCTGATGCACCACAGCACTTTTACTTTATCCCTCGCACCGTCGTACTGACGCTGCAACACTGGAATTGTAAGTTACAGGCTAAAAGCAGACTTGTCTATAAGGGAGCAGCGAGGCTATGGTCACCGCATTGAATCTCTTAAGGGAGTGCAGTATCTTGAAACCGACGCACCACAGACCATTTATTCTATCCTCTGCACCCTCACGTTGATGATGGGTCAAGAAATTGGATCGCGACTGAAAATTACAGGCTCAAAGCAAACTTTTCTATAAGTGGCAACCGCGCCTACTGTCACCTCATTGAATTTCTCCTGGGAGACCAGTAGCTTGAAATCGACACACCAGAGACCATTTATTGTATCCTTCGCACCCTCATATTGATGATGGATAACAGAAATTGGTTCCTGATTGAAAATTTTTTTTCTATAAGTGACTACCGTGGCTACGGTCATCACACTGAAACTCTCCTGGGTGTCCAATTGCTTCTATCCGACGCACCACAGCCCATATACTTTATCCCTCGTACCCTCATATTGACGACACGACAAAGACATTGCATCAAAAACTGAGATTTACAGATTCCAAGCAAACGTTTTTATGAGGAACTACCGCAGCTACAGTTACAGCATTGAATCTTTCCTCAGACTCCTGTAGTTTGTACCTGATGCACCACAACCCAATTACTTCATCAATCGCATGCTCATATTGACGATGTGACACAGAAATTGTATCGCGATTTAAAATTACATGCTCGAAGAGTAGTAGTATATGGGTACGTATGGGACAGACAAATAATAATGGTCCTCACCAACCATAAAAAATATACTCCAAAAATAATGGTTCAAGTAACCTTAAACATCCAAACAACCATTAAGTGGCCCCTACCAACCATAAAAAGTACACCATAAAAATAATGGTTAAATAATGGCACCCAGTGACCATTAACCATCATCATACTACCATTAAGGTACCAATCAACCATAAATGACATCGAAAATTACAGGTACTAACTTAAGGTACTAAAGAACCATTAATTTCAAAATAAAAACAACTGAGAAATGGTACTAAAGAACCATAACTTGTGGAACGATTTAAAGGTTTGGAACAACCACTAATTTAAAAAATATATATATCAAAATGTAAGATAAATCCCTCTTTAAGGTATTAAAGAACCATTAATTATACAGCCATTAAAAAAGGTAACAAAGAACCATAAATTTTTCGAAAAAATAAAAATGAAATTTCAAGAAATTCTATATAATGGTTCAAAAGACCATTAAAATTTGAAACACTATTGAAGTCACGTATGAAAGTACTAAAGAACCATAAATATTTCTCCAACACCTTATTCATTTAAAGGTTACCCCAACCACAACTTTTCATCAAATTCCCTTTATTGTTTAAAGGTTACACCAAACCATAAATTTTTATCCAACACCTTATTCATTTAAAGGTTACACCAACCATAACTATAAACTATAGGGTCAGTTTATAAGAATATAAATTAGTAAATAAAGACACAATGAATAACAGTCAAAATGGCAAGCGTCGTAATGACAAACGTATTAAGTCTTCAGTGGTGATGTATAACAGTAATGACAAACGTATTAAGTCTTCAGTGGTGATGTATAACAGTAATGATGTAAGATCCTGTGTAGAATACATTAAGAACTTCCTGAAAATAAAACTAGAGACTAGTTGGATTCCGATGGTAGGCTCAAAAGAGGAATATGTCGGAATAATTAAAAGGAATTTTGGTATTGAACTTGACATTAACAGGATTAAATTCAATCTTGCAAGACACACCGTCGCCAAGTGTTGTTTGAATCATAAGTTGCATGAACTTGGTCAGTTGATGAATGTGGAATACACAGAGATCATCAATGATCCACAAAGGTGGTATGATCTATTACTAGATGATAAGATTGAGATAGCTAATGTCGTCATCATCAGTGAAGAACTTCTTTTGGTTAGTTACGAAAAAATGAAAGAGAAAACAAAGAACACAAAAAAGATGAGGAAATAAAAAATGAATGGTAACCACTCTGTCGTACAATGCTGAGGTTCTGGGTACATTTATTTTGTACGCGGTCAGAAAGTACGATACAGAATGCCACCCAACGGCGGTCAAGGTTGTGTTAGAGATACGCGATTTCCGCAATCTGCAGTGAAGGTCAGTTTGGCGCGTGTGACGTGACGTAATCTCACTGCGTCAGCGTTTGAGTCACTCAGTAGCCAACAGATGGAGTTACTTATGTTGTGTGTGAGTGTATGTGTGTGTGTGCTACTAGTACTCTATCAGAGTGGAATAGCTTCGCCGGCGCGGTAGCTCAGCGCGTTCGGTCAGGGGTCTGGCCAGCCTCTGTAATAAATAAACTGAGTACACTATTCGTCGTGGAATTTTGAGTGACGTCATGAGACGTCCGCACAGATCCGCTCTCCCTCATCAGCCAAAGATGCATGGGACGAGACATGGAAACAAAGAGGAAAAACCCTGTGGGGCAGAAGATGGACGACGACAACGACAATGATGACAGAAAGAGAAGACCCCACAGGGGTCCTTGGCGCCAAGGTTTTGCTCTTTTCGAAATTTTTTTCAATTTAAATAATAAAGTAAATAAATAATTATGAACAATCAACAAGTACCTCCTTGTAGCATGACGAGGATAATGACAGGCGGCGACAAACCAGCAGTACTTCCTTTTGATTTAAATAAGGTGCCTGAAGGTGTAAAAGGTATCGTTTTTGACTATCTAAGAAGGCTTCTGTACCTACAGCTGACAGTTATAGAATTAGTGGAAGACAATCGTGACCTCTGCAAAATAGGTGAAAGCATATCACAACTCGAACAAGAATTTGAAAAGCTGATAGCTGGACTCATTGAAAAACCTTAGTATCTATTCAAATATTGTATTTTTAATGGCACATTGAACCATTAAAAGTAAAAATCTATACAATCTTTCACAATACAACGTTATCTTTATTTAACCAAGTATTATGCAAGCTATCAAATCCTAACCATTTGACATAAACTTTATCTCCTTTCCTTTTCAAAATCTTTTCAACGAGATACATATCTGGATAATCAGTTTTCTGAATCTCATATTCGTAAAAGCTTCCTTTAATTTCTTCGCCATCTAATGCCTTCAATTTGTATGTAATCGGATCTGAATATATTACATCATCAATTATAAATAACTCTGTCGACCAGTTGGCTGTATACCCTTTCTCAAACAAACCTTTCAGTTTACTGATTCTTACTTTGTCACCCACTTTATATTTCGGCTTTACAACAGTGTATTCCACATCCTTAAGCAACTGTTTTTTGTAGGCTTTATTAACATCCTTGGGTTTCCTTTTTATGGTTCTGTGTGTTGTATTATTGTAATCATTAATTAACTTTGGTACTAACTCAACCCACTTATAATTTCCTTGAAGATCGAATTGTTTCCACATCTTTTCTTTCAAAGTTCTGTTAAATCTCTCTACTACAGCAGCTTTCATTTCTGTAAAAGTGGAATAATGATTGATAACACGCCTTTTCATCAACTCTTTAAAGTCTTTATTGTAAAATTCTTTGCCATTATCTGTTTGTAAGTTTTGTGGCTTCCTCAGTTTTAAAATTAATTTGAAGGCCTCAGTAACATTCTTACCCGATTTGTCTTTAACAGGAACTGCCCAACCAAACTTTGAAAACACATCAATAACTGTTAATAGATACTTGTATCCTTTATTGGTTTTAGATATTCCTTTAAGCTTTCCAGAATCCATTTCAACCAAGTCAGCTTGCCACAAATCATCTATACCTTTAGTTACAACCCTTCTTCTCGGAAAATTTTTTCTCACAGAGGTGTGAAGTTCGTTTACAATACCTTCACGAACAGATGGTTGTTCCTTAGGAACGTTACCTCCTACATTTTCTACATCTTTTTTTTTACAAATCTACTTTTCCTGCTTTTACACTCACCACAAATTCCTTCGATCCTGTGACGACCGTTTTTAGTCACCACTCTGTGTGGATGAAGTGTGTTAGTAAACCTTTTACACTTTAAACACCAAATATGATAGTCATTCATTTATTATTTAAAAAATCATATTTTAAATAATTTAAAATGTTTCTTATCGGTACACACTTTTTAAAGATCCAAACGATCTTTAAAAAATAATATTAACACCACTCAAATTAACTCTCAATATCCTCGACAACTGGTATCAGTTCACCATAAATTAGAAATTTCACGTTAACAGGTACGGTTTTAACACTATCTTTTAGTCTTACAGTGAGATAATTTCCTTCATTTATTGTTATTGAATGGTTTCCACTACCAATTAGATGTATTTTGTCATATAAACTTACTGCCATATCAAAGTCCTTAGTTGACAGACGTCCATTAACGTTTTCACCAATTGCAACGACTCTTCTTAACTGAAAGGTGTATTCAAAGGTGTGCATTTTTTGTTCGTCACCTGTCACAAATGTGAATTCAACTGTTTGTTTATCACATAATCTACTCTCAGACCCCTCAATATACGGCTTCAAATCAGCCTTAGTAAAATAATCTGAAAGAACTTTCTCAATCTCTTTCTTGCTGTAATAATTACTGAACTGTGTTAAAAGACCCGTGTATTGTGCACTACTCTCTACAAGATTTGTTTGCAGAAACCTCTTGTTAACAACATCCATATCATCAACAGGGTCATCGACATTGACTAATCTTCTATCTAGAAAATTAATATAGCGCTTTGATTTCTTCAACACATCTGTGAAATATTTTTGAAATTTCATAAAGCTCTTTTCGACATTTTTTATCTTATCTAACTCTTCTTTCGTCATTTGAAACGTTACATCAGTTGCTACAGCTAGTTTATTCCCAAAAACGTCCATTTATTACATTCAAAATTTCGTTAAAATTCCACCCATCTGTAAATAGCTTCAGTAGCAGTATACACAGGTGACCACAAATATACTCGTCATAATACTGTATTCTTTCTGTGTTGTAGAATATGTTCTTTGAACCGAGGTAGCGAACCAGTTCGTTAGGTACATTTCCTCCAAATGAATCAAAAACAAATTTTTCGTTGCTTTTTTTGAAGTAACAGATCCAGTGTGAACCGATATGCTTAGACGAATCTAAATTAACAATTCCTGATTCATACTTTAATGGTTTATTAGGTAACTCATCAATCATGTAAACACCTCTGAAAGATTCAATTTTCAAATCTTTTGCTAATTTAACTATGTCAAAGTTGCTTAAAGCATGAGGGTAGTCTGCGATTATTTTTTTGAACTTTTTTTTTTTCATTCCAGATCCCTTCTTTTCCATTGCTAGATTGTGTCTCTTCTGTTCAGCCAATTCTGCATCCTCCTTCTGTTTTTTATGAACGGCACTTGTAATGGCCGCAGCACCACCTGCTAAAGAACCGATCGCCCCCAACGCAGCAAGTATCAACGGTAGGAACCCACCTTCGTGTTCACTCAACCCAGACCCCTTTTTCTTATTGAGCAGGTGATGATACATTTTTTTCAAAACGGGTATAGCAATTGTCAAAAGTAGACTTCCGCCTTTAGCAATCTTTGTTGATTTTTGCTTCTTCTGAGTTTCTGTGAGATAAGCATCTAGAAAATCATGGTTTTTCAGATCGTCATTTGACAGTTTTATTTTAATAGACTTTGCTCTCGGAATCCCACTGGAGGGAACACTGTAATCAATACTAAATCCTTTCATTTATTAATTCAAAAATTTTAATGCAATTGCTGCATTAAAATTACACTTCTTCACAATGCCCAGCCATTATCATCTAAGCCTAGCCCCAGTTTTCTTTTCCCAAACATTATTCCAGCAACTGCTGTTGAAGCTAATCTCTCTCCAAGTGAAGCATCTTTACTGAACATCCTTTCCTTTGCAGCTTTTTGTAGTTCTATGTCAGCTACGTGTCTATTCTCCAAATCCTTATGATCCCTGTAAGCAATGTCATGTTGTTTACATGCTTCGTCTAAAGGATTGATTCCTGCATCTCCTCTAGCTAATCTTTCTTCTAATTTGGTGCCAGGGCCGCAGTAGTTGTATCCAGGAAGGTGCAATTCAACCGGGAGATTATTAATTAGCGTGTTTACTAAACCTTTCCCACCTCTTTCTGACTTCCAGAAGGTGTGAGGGAGGTTGTTTAGAAATCTAATTAGGTAAGGTATCCCTTTTGGATTATCGATAACAAAGTCATTAAACTTATTACTGAGCATTTTAGTTATTGCAACTTTTTCATTGTGGTAGTTGGTGTTCCCAGCATTTTCTTCCCCATGGATAACCATAAGTCTATCAATTAGGTCCCGGACATCATCCATCCAGATGTATTCAATTGGTCTGTCACTGTATTTCTAACAAAACCCATTCCAGTCTGAGAGTTACCACGTTTCTTCTTTATTGAGTTGTATATTGGTTTAATTAATTTGTTGTATTTTTCACTAATGCTTGATTTTGGTCCTTTCGTGGGATCGTTGTTCTGATATATAGCATTTGTTAATTTTAATATATCTGCATAATTGTCATGGTCATCAAGTGGTATTGTATCTCCTACATCTTTCTGTGTTAGAAGATTCATTAACCCTTCAGTAGCTTTAATTCGTTTATCCTTGATTATAATGTCGTCATTCTGAAAATTAACTTCTGAATCATCAATATAATGCTTACCATTATCAAATCTTAAACCAAACACCTTATCATGCAGGCCGCCTAAATACTACACTACAGGGCCTAAATATGTTGTTTTATAATTGGTTATAGCAGCCTTTGGTGTACTAGTTGATAATTCACCCTTCCTAATCATCTTTTCTCTTTCTTTCGCTTCAATATCTGCTAAGGTTGATTCTAATCTTTGTTTTGTATTTGGAGAGATATCACTGTCATCTTTGTCTTTAAATATACTCTTTTCAAATGATGTTTCGTCAGGTGTTGAGGGAATAGGAAACATATCTTCGAAATCTGTTTTTTTATATGGAACCAGCTGCTTTTCTACTTCTCTGTTTAGTTCTATTGCTTTTATTACATTATCATCTAAACCCTCCAATTCTCCCTTAACCTCTTTAATTGCATCGATAACAGGCTGGTCTTCTTTTTTATACTTTTCATACTCTGTTATTGGTTGCTTCTTCCACGATTTAAAACCTTCCCTGAGTTCTTCAAACTTTTTTCTGTTCTTCCGTGCATTCTTTATAGCATCAGGATTATATTTTGCAAACATCTTTATTATATGTGATTTTTTATAGTAAATGTAGGCATTAGATGTTAAGCGTTGGACGTTAAGCGTTGGACGTTAAGCGTTAGACGGTAGGCATTAGACGGTAGGCGTTAGACGGTAGGCGTTAGACGTTGGGCGTTAAGCGTTGGGCGTTAAGCGTTGGACGGTAGGCGTTGGGCGTTAAGCGTTGGGCGTTAAGCGTCAGACGTTAAGCGTTCATCAGTTTAAGAATGTTTTGATCTTATTTCTGTATTTACCATCACTAGATTTACGTGTTAAGTCTAGTGTTATGAAACCAAAATCGTCTTCATTCCAACAATTACTACACATGGTTTTGAATTCTTCGTATCTCATATCACCGCCAACAAATTCGTTAAATATATGATTTAGATTTCTGTTGTCTTGTCTAAACACATTCAGGAAGTTCAGATTATCACGAACCAGTTGTTTCGGTATCTTGGTGTATGTTTGTGCTAAGTAAAAACAGTCTACTCCTTTGTGCCTTCCTCTGGTGAAATATTCCCTAACTATATCTTGGTTCTCCAAAATAAAATCATCAAATATCACAACAGAATTTTCCGTACATTCATCTAAAGGTATGATATCTTCATTGTTGTCAATGAATGAGGCTATTTTTATATTTGTTTTTTCTTCTAGTTTGTCACACATTTTCATTAGTTCTTGATACTTTGATTGATCTAGACTTTTTGAATATATGTATACATGATTTACTTTGTCCCAGTTCAACCACCCTGGTGCAAGAAGGTAATTGTCGATCATTAGTGTTGTTTTACCACATCCGCTTGGACCGATAACTCCACAACGTATCGAATTAGGTAAAAGCTTCCCATGCTTCAATTTTCTTTTCCTTTCTGGTATTCTAACTTTAGGTTCCCAGTCTGTCTTCATTTTTCCTTTCTTTATTCTCTATTTAATAAATGACCAGATTACTTAAGTTGAGTGGTAGGTCCTCTGTACTAGAAAAGAGATTGACAGTTCCGATTAGAGACCACTTTAAAGGTGTGGCCTTAAAAGGATTTTACACGACGTTCTTGACTCCAAATGTAACCACAAAGAATAATAAGCTGTACTATGAGAAAGATGGTGTGGTTAATACGTTAAATATTCCGTCTGGACAGTACAGTATACAAAGTTTAGAAAAATACATTCATACCAAAAATACTGAAATAAGTATTAAAGCAGACAGGGTTTTAAACAGAGTTGTTATAGAAAGTGAAGTGAAGCTATTTATGGGCAGAGAAGAAAGCATAGGAAGTGTGCTGGGGTTTAATAAACAAGTCATTGAACCAAATACAAAGACTATTGCTACTGGTATTCCTAAAATTATACCTTTCGAAACGATTAATGTTCATTTCAACTTGGCAGATGGTATGTTAGTTAAGGGTGGTGGACACTACCACAGAGAAACTAATATTATAGCTTCTTTTAAAATCGGTGTTGAGTTTGGTGGCCCTATTATTTATGAACTACAGAACCACTCGTTTGTTCCCCTTCACGATAAAATTCAGGACTTGCTAGTAACTGTAACTGATGAAGACAATAATTTGATTGATTTTGGAGGAGCCAATGTCACGGTAATTTTAGAAATGCAATAAAAATTTAGCAGCTAATAAATGAACAAGATAGAAAGTTACCAGTACCAGTCTTTTCCTGTAAACGAGAAGACGAAATTTAATCTCAACGTACCAAACAAAGATGTTGAAATAGACATCAAAGTTGGTGATGGTTGGATTGATAGTAAGAATGCTTTTCTTTACATGAATTTTAATGTAACTCATGTTAATGGGTCTGATTACACTAGCTACGATGGAAAATCTAACGTAAAGCTGATCGACAATTTTGTGTCACAGTTGTTTTCAACAATCACTATAAAAAAGAAAGGAGCCATTATCTCTAGAATTGAACATCCAGGTATTTCTTCAACGGTTTTGTATCACCCTACGTCTTCAATTGCTGAGGATGTGATGCATGAAGGAAATTTTGTAAGCAATGGTAAGTTAAGGTCAAAATCAAATGAAGTGTTGTACCCACTAAAAATGCTCAGTGGGTACTTTAAAGACTACAAAGAGATTATGTGGGAAGGAGATCTTACTGTATCTTTCACTTGGAGTGCAAGTGCTGGTGATGCATTGGAGAGATGGTTTTCAAAAAATGCTGCTGGTGTTGATATTGATGGAACTCGTCCAGAAGAGGGAAAAGTAACAATTACGAGTATGGAAATAAGAATGCCTGTAGTTAAATATGAGCCAACGTATGAGCTTGAACTAAGAGATAAAATATTTAAAGAACCTAAAATCCCCGTTTCATTCTTTGAACTACAAACACAGGAGATTGCAGGTATCAGTGGAAGGAGGAACTTTGATATTGACTTTACTAACTACTACACATCCCTAGAATTTGATATGCCTTACTTTATTTTTGTTGTATTCCAGACTAACCGGAAAGGTAACCAAGAAAGGGATTCATCTCAGTATGACCACGTTCATCTTCAGAACATTAGCCTGAAAAATGGTAGAAACGAAATATTTCCTGAAGAGGTGTGGAACATTGCTCCTCCTTCAACTTACTTAAAGGCATACAACGCATTCTTAGATTTTAAGCGGATAACCGAGTTAAAATCTGATTCAAAAATCAGTCCTTACGCCTTCATTAATTCTTGTCCCATTTACGTCATTAATATGAGCAGAAGGAGAAATGTTGTAGCGACAAACAAAACCAGTATGAAGCTCTGTGCAACTTTTAATACTAATATACCAGACAACACTACAGCTTATATTGTGATGTACACCAAAAAGAATTTGATCTATGACGCAAAGCACGGAATAGTAAATGAAAGCTTTTAGATTATCTGTCTAATTGAAGTATTTTTAATGCCCTAGTATTAAATTTAATGGTTAATTTAACCATTAAATTTAAAAACAGTGGTATAATCCACTTTGTATTTTTATGCTTATGGCGACAATCCACCTTTAAGTAATGTTAAAGTGTTAAGGGCTAAATTAATTCTTACTGAATCTTGGGTTAAACAAAATGTTCCCAAAGTTAATAGCACTGTAACTTACAAATATGATCTTTTACCACCATTAATTCAACTCGAAGATTTTGAAAAATTTATGGATAATGAAGGTAATATTTTTAATGTTGAAACTAGAGGTGAAAGAAATGAAGAAAAAATATTTTTTAATGTTAAAGATATCTCTAAAATATTTGGAATGAAAAATTTTGCCGAAGTCGCAATTTTTAATAAAGATAGAGGTTATACTTCTCCAGAACACTATAAAACTTTTGTTATTGATAGTCTAATCAATAATGAGTTGGTGGATAACAAAAAAAATGGTTCACTTTTAACATTTTTAACATATGAAGGGTTATTAAAGGTTATTTATAGCTCTAGAGGAAATCCTATAGTTCAAAAATTTAGAAAATGGGCAAAAAAGGTTGTTTATACCTCTCATTTGGGAACAACTGAACAACGACAAAGGGCATTAAAAATTATATGAATTCTATGATGTGTCTTGGCTTTGGGTCATCTGTCATACCTTTATATACCAATTTCAGTCCTATAACAGATCTAAAGTCTTCCCAACTTAGGATTTTGTTGTACCTTTCAGGCAAAATAACTTTAAATTGAGCATCGAGTTCTAAAATGTATCCGCTACCATATTTCATTGTCTTGAACTCTACATCTGTAATAAGATATTCATAATCTATTTCGAGATCTCGCAAATTAGTAAACAATATTTTCTTATTGAAACTATTGAGTTTTAGTAGAAGTTGATGTTGTTGGCTGTTCATTTATTATATGGAAAATTTAAATTATGAATTCATTTGTTCTAACAGGGTAACTGTATTTTTTAGAGTACTTATTATTTCAATGATAGAAGATGACTGCTTAGGACAATTTATTTCAAACACAGAAAGATCCATTTTCCCAGTTCTAACTACAGAATTAGTAAATTCACTGTACTCGTAGAATGTTTCCCCTTTGAAGAAGTATAACAATCCATTTGTATATCTAAAAGATGAATCAATGCTTGGAGGTATTCCTGGAAATTCTCTTGTTATTCTTCCATATCTTCTGCTTATTCCCTTACATTCGTCAACTTCTATATAGTAAACATCGTCAAAAAATATGAAACTCTTACCAGAATAGGAATTTATTGCTGTGTGTAACACTACATTTTTTCTTAATGAAAGGTTTGTTAATGATTGTGGATAACCATATTTTAGCTTAAAGGATGGAATTTCCATTACATACAGTTTGTTATCAATGAATAAAACAACATCTCCAGACGGTCTTTCATAGGCTGCAGTAATATTTTTAAAGCCTTTTGGAAGAAATGTTAACCAATCACTTATGAGTTGTGGTTTAGTGTGCACATTTAAATTATCCAAACCCATCACCCAAACCCATTTTTCATAATAAATATAAAGAACCTTATCAACAATTAAGAAGTTTTTTATTTTCTTATTCAGTTTGCATAGTTCTGGAGGATTTGAATCTTCTTCCACTTCATCATTATTGTCATTAGATTCATCTTCACCATCTTTCCCGTACAAACTTTGTATTCCTAGAATATCGTCTTTACTTAATTCAATATTTGAACTATTGTAGATTGGATACATAATTGATGTATTCATAGTTGAATGAGCAAGTCCTAACGTGTGACCAATTTCATGAACTAAAACTGCATAAAAGTTTATCTTTTCCTTTGGAGTGTTTGTATCGATCTCAAAATACCAATCTTCATCTTGATCCATACGAATTTCTACAGCATTGTTATTAATATCTGGATAAAATGCATGACCTAACACACCTCCTGTGCCATCGAACGGTTTTGAGCAAAAGTGTTGACCACTAGTTTCTTTCCTGTGTAATCGTCTTTTATTTGAAATAATAATGTCACTGTTCGATTGGTCTTCTTCAAAAGTTAAATCTGTATGTTCTTTCCAAGTATTAAAAGCTATTTCAGTTAATTCTTTCATTCTTTTTGATGAACCTGCGTAATACCATATAATATTTTTCTTATTCCATTTATCAATATGTGAAGTAAAAGATAGTGCATGATCTTCAACGCCACATCTAGGTCTCCTTATCAGTTCTAAAGTTTCATCACTTATTTCACCTGTGGGTTTCAAATTAAACTTTTCTTGAAATAGTATTAGTGCATTCCTTATATCTGAAAGTTCTGGAATATTTGTAGAATCTTGTTCAAGATACCCAAAATCATGTAAATATTTGATTACTTCTTCATTAGCAGAGACAACTCCACAAAATATTCAAGTTAGGACGATTGTTTTCATTTATTATTGGTATATTTAATTACTTTTTTTAGTACCCCCAGGGTAGAGTGTCAATTATACCATCTGTCTCCTTCAAGACCATTCGTTTGTCGTAAGTTACTTTGAACTCCTTTTCCACACCCTTATTGACAAGGTTTTTTGTTTTCTTATTCCTGGTTATCATTTTGTTGTTTGTAGTTATACTGTCACTTTCGCCATGTATTAGTTCACTCATTGTTTCCATGTTAATTTTCAAACTATTTTCATAGTTGAGACTGAAGCCTTTTACTTTGGTACACCGATTGCCTTTGTGAGAGTAGTAAGCATAGCTTTTTGGGCCTGTACTTAACCATTCAATAATGGTATCATCTTTGCCAAGTTCATCAGTCCATTCGCCTAGCATGCACCCTGTCTCAATTGTATTTGTCCCATCATCGATGTAGACTACACTATCAGTATCGTAGTAGACAACTTTATCCCCAAGGCGATCAAGCATTTCGTATAATCTTATCCTAGCATTAGATGTTGTGAAAGCTGCAATAAATATATTTGTAGCAGTACTATCCTCGATGTACTCATTAGTATACTTGTAGCTAACCTCAATCATATCTTCATTGATGAAGATGACATTAGATATCTCTATCTTATCATCTAGTAAAAGTTCATACCACCTTTGTGGATCGGTGATGAACTCACTTTGTGTCAAATTTTGTCTTTGGCCGAATTTACCCCACAAAGAGTTTAGGCAGATCTTGGCGACGGCACGTTTTCCAGGGTTGGGTTCAATTCTGTCAATGTCGAGCTCAATGCCTTGTTTTTCTTTAATGGTTTGGACGTATTCCTCTTTTGTTTCGTAATCATCCTCCCAAGGACTAGTTTCCAGCTTGATTTTCATGAAAGTCCTAATGTAGTCCTTGAACAGATTGTTGCTCGTCTGAGGGAAGTGCCATACCTCGGAAGTTTCAAGTATCTTGTACCCCTTTTCAATAGCCTTATTCAGTTCAACCGTAGACCATGTGCCTGCAAAAGCTCTCTCTTCATCAGTATGGTTACAATGTCCTACCTTTTCCTCTGCACACCTTGCGCACAAAGCAAATACCAGTTTTTCTTGCTTAATAGGAAGTACAGGATGGTAAAGACCTTTAGGAGCTAGTACCTTGCATTTGACCAAACCAAACCATTCCTTGTTGTATTCTTCTGGTTTAAATATTTTAGTGGGGTGACCTACAGGGTACATATCGTAAAACATGACCGTTGGATACAAAGAGCATATGTCTATATACCGCATTTACTTTGCAGTCACTTTCAGCTTTGCGGCATTTGTTCGCCCACCGAAAAAGGCATCTTTAGGCTTTAAGGGTTCCACAACGTTGATTGTTTTATTTAGGGCTTGTTTGTAAGCTTTGGATTTCTTCCACTCGCAAGACCACACCTCAACTACGTTGTAGCCCGCATTTCTCAGTGTGTTAGTCCGGTCCATTGTTTTAGTAAACAAATCGTCCATGGTTTCATTGTTTACACTATTGATTGTATTGGGGTTGTAGCAGTCGGGGCATCCATGCCAGAAACAGCCATGGTATTGGTAAACTGTTTTAGTTTTGGGATTGTAACCGTCAACTTTTGCGCCGCATATCGCCACTTCACCACCATTCAATGCATGGCGTACACTTTCGAAGGTATTTAACCATGCTATAGATTCTTTACTAAACATTTCCTTCTTTTCTTCTTTCACGACTGCAATAGTATTTTGTTGGAGGAATTTCGATCTGTAGATAGCCATACAAACACTAGCGATGGTTATGTATTGAAAAGGATCTATATTGGCGATTTCTAAGAATATCTTCCTAAATTCAAGGCATCCACGTCTAAGAATATCGACGTCTGAGTGACAATACTCAGACAGTTCCTTGTTGAAGTCAAACATGTAGTTTTCTTTAACCCTGTCAGCGTGCCATTTCAAAAAGTCTTTACGCTGGCTTTCTTTCATCGTGTTGACACCAAAATATTTTGTGGATGGTATAGGTCCTACGTAATTTTGATTCGCTTTTGAATTGAAAAAATGCGGAAAGTATCCTTTTTTTAAGTTCTTTAAGGCCAAACGTTTTCGGGAAAGAAGCTAGAGCGCCTTGAACAAAATTAATGCTATCGATTATCCTGAGTCTCAAACTCGGTATTGCGAGCTGCATTATTTTAGAGCCTGCGTATATAGTCTTTGGTCTCATCCCATTTTTAACACAGTATTGTAGTATAAAGTACGAGTCGTAACCTTTAGAATTATGAGCAACACAAGTAAACCCTTTGTGTGCATCACTAATAAGCCATTGGCAAAATTCTTCATTTGAGTCGAAATCACGTCTATTTCCATCGAAGCTGTGAACAGCTATATAATTAGGGTTGTGTATGCCAGTGTCTTGCTCAGCTTCGTAATCGAAAAAGTAGTATTTTTCAGTGTAACTACAGTTACCATGTTTCTCCTCCGATTTTCCATTGCAAGTGCAATCTTCTTCACAGATACCACCCTTATTGACTTTGGGATGGATGTAACACTCATGGTCAGTAATCTTCACGGCATCCTGACAATTTTTGCACCATACGTAACCACAACGATGCTTCTTTTCCCTTAGACAGATTTTATTGCAAGTTTTGCACTTGTAGACTACCTTACAAACTTCTTCGTGGTTTTTGAAACAATAATGGCTAAAACAGTATCTATTACACTTATTGCAATATAATCTAACACGTTCTTTACCTGTAATTTTCTTGTGCTGTGGTCCTTTGCACAAATTACATACTTCCTTCTGGTCCTTTTTACACTTGTGTAGATCTTTGTTGTTATAAGGTTTGTCACACTTCTGACAGTAGTACGAGCTTCCGAGAAAGGCTTTCATGTTATTTATAGCGTCATAGTGATTGTTGTGGTGGTATAGGTAAATGACAGTGTCCCTTTCTTTTCCTGAATGAATGACCGTGTTGAAATGAGCAGCAGAAACAACCTTAATCTGAACATTCAAAAACTCTTCAGCATCCTGGATATCTTCTAAGGTGAACATATCTTCGCAGTTCTTCCCCAATCTGATACACAGTTCTTTAGCCAACTCTTCTTGCAAGTTTCTACCTTTCCTTATATAGATTAATTCGTTACTAGTGAGTTCCCTATCAAGAATGATGTTTGTTTCATATGTCAATGCCGTAACTATAGCTCTAGGTCCGCACATATTGTCCTTATTATCTATTTTGTTAACACATCTTTTAGTATTAACGTCTTTATTAAGGTTGACTACTTTTTTACCTTTCCCACCTCTGGGTATTTTGTATACTTGAAATTCAAATCTGGTTCCATTTATGTCTACATTTTCATTAGATGTAACAATTCTCTCAATTTGGTTAAGTATAAAAGAGGCATTGACTTTCTGTTGTCTTTTAGTCGAGATTGTATGGTGAAAATTTTCATTCTCTGCCACTATCTTCATCTGATCGCCAGGACTGTAATTACTCATTTTCCTTAAAGCCTTTATAGTTGCATGGACGGCTGTCTTAACAGCTTTCATTTGTTCTACAGCTGTTCCTTTCAAATCTTTTATTAAGATAGTGTAGTTAGTTTGCCAAATGTTGAATGTCTTAAGATATGCACGTTCTCCTTCATGAATGGCGAATGTAGGTTTTTGCTCGACAAGTTTATCGAACAATTTTTGTTTAAAAGGGAAAATGTGGCCTAACTTTTGTGGTTGATATTGTTGTGTTTGATGTCGTTGTTGTCGTTGAGTGGTTCCTTCAAACAAGTCGTCAGCGAAGTTGTAGTGTCTGATTTTATCCAAACGTTCCTTCTCACCTTTTATCAAAGCCGTCAACCTATTCTTCGAATGAACCATCGAGTAACCTTTAATTCCGTTTTCCTTAGCAACCTGCTTCAGTTGGCGAACAGTCATTGCTGACAGTTCTTCATTTGTATAATTAAATAAATCATTATTCATATCCGTAGACGTCGCATTGGTCAAAGCTTTGGAGAGATCCTCCTTCTTCATCTTGTAGTAGCCTTTGATTTTGAGCTCTTTAGCCTGAGCTCTTAGTTCTTTAACAGTTGCGTCATTACGACGCTTGCCATTTTGATTGTTATTCATTGTGTCTTTATTTACTAATTTATATTCTTATAAACAGACCCTATAGTTTATAGTTATGGTTGGTGTAACCTTTAAATGAATAAGGTGTTGGATAAAAATTTATGGTTTGGTGTAACCTTTAAACAATAAAGGGAATTTGATGAAAAGTTGTGGTTGGGGTAACCTTTAAATGAATAAGGTGTTGGAGAAATATTTATGGTTCTTTAGTACTTTCATACGTGACTTCAATAGTGTTTCAAATTTTAATGGTCTTTTGAACCATTATATAGAATTTCTTGAAATATCATTTTTATTTTTTCGAAAAATCTATGGTTCTTTGTTACCTTTTTTAATGGCTGTATAATTAATGGTTCTTTAATACCTTAAAGAGGGATTTATCTTACATTTTGATATATATATTTTTTAAATTAGTGGTTGTTCCAAACCTTAAATCGTTCCACAAGTTATGGTTCTTTAGTACCATTTCTCACTTGTTTTTATTTTGAAATTAATGGTTCTTTAGTACCTTAAGTTAGTACCTGTAATTTTCGATGTCATTTATGGTTGATTGGTACCTTAATGGTAGTATGATGATGGTTAATGGCCACTGGGTGCCATTATTTAACCATTATTTTTATGGTGTACTTTTTATGGTTGGTAGGGGCCACTTAATGGTTGTTTGGATGTTTATGGTTACTTGAACCATTATTTTTGGAGTATATTTTTTATGGTTGGTGAGGACCATTATTATTTGTCTGTCCCATACGTACCCATATACTACTTCGAAGCCATGTTTTTTACAAAGGACTAACGCGGCTGTGGTCACTGCATTGAATCATTCCCAGGAGTCAAGTAGGTTGTATCCAACTTTCCACATCCTACTTACTTTATTCCTCGCACCCTCATATTGACAATGTGATACAAAAATGAATTGTGATTGAAACTAACATGCTGAAAAGAACTGTACTATATCTGACCAGTGCCGCTATGATCACCACAATGAATCTCTCCTTTGAGTCCGATATCTTGTATCCGACACACCACAGCCCATTTATTTTATCCCTCGCACCATAATATTAATGATGCAACACAGAAATCGCATTGTAATTGATAATTACAGGCTATAAGGGACTACCGCGTCTACGGTCACCGCATTGAATCTCTCATGGGAGTCCAGTAGTTTGTTTCTGATGCACCACAGACCATTTGCTCTATCCCTCTCACCACCATATTGTTCATGCGACACAGAAGGTGCATCGCGATTGAAAATTACAGGCTCCAAGCAATATTTTTTATAAAGGACTAATATGATTGCGGTCACCGCATTGAATTACCCCTTGGAGTGCAGTAGGTTGTATCCTCCGCACCACAGCCCGTTTACTTTATTCCTCACACCCGCATTTTGACGATGCGACACAGAAGTAGCACCGAAATTAAAAATAACAGGCTCCAAGGACACTTTTCTATATGGGACTCTCGTGGCTAAGGTCACCGCATTGAATCTCGCCTGGGAGTCAAATAGCTTGTATCTGACGCACCACAGAACATTTACTTTATCCCTTGCACCCTCATATTGATGATGCGACACAGAAATTGATTCGCGGTTGTAGGATTCAAATCGGCCGCGGTCCGTCAGTACCCATCGGACCCACGAGTCGCCACTGTCGACGCTAGCAGACCGAACGCCGCCACTCGGTTGGTCTTAAAGAGACAAGCTAGCGCACTGGCCAGTTCTACAGCCGATTTGAATAGGGATGTTTCACTTGTTATAGCTTCAGAGATTTCATTTTGCTGAGACGCTAGGTAGCATAGCCTTCAGGTAAGTCAGTAGCTACGACCTATCCAGACGCCACTTACAGTATATGCATTGACATTTGATCTATATGTGTGAAGCAAGCAGAATTTTAAAGAAGTATCCGCATTTCAGTCTGTAACTGCACTTGTAGATATTATTGTAGAAAGTCAAGATCGACGTTTACCGCTGATGCTGAATTAAAACTAAGTAATTAATAGTATTCCTGTCTACTAACTTTCTAATCACTTACGATGTTCCAGATACATCCCGTCAAGTATAGTTCATTGATCCTCACGTCAGCCCACGTGATCAACGCGTGCAATTAAAGGCCACACCTCGTGCTAAGACTAAGAGTCAAACTGCGTGACTCAGCCGGGTCACCCTTTTTCCACGATGCCCATAGTTCCTGCTCATACATAACAACTGGCGAAAAGTCCTCTACTAATTCGTTAGCTGTGATACGAAGATAAAATGTGTGTTTTTCTTGTCTCTTAACGAACTATACTGTTGGACGGATTGTAGACTCACGACAGACGAGTGAATGTGTGTGTCTGGTTTGCGTAGCTCCCATACTGCCCAGTTGAGTTTGCCCTGATTTCATTTGTACAGTGGCTACCCATCAATCACCAGATATACTGTCAGAATTTTACCGCTTCCAGAATCAGCAAACGCAGGCGTTACTGGATGCACTAGGACAGCTCGTCCTGCGAAAAACAACTCGCCCTTTTTTCACATGATATCTTGCGAGCCATGGATGAAGGGCATCAGACGGATGTCATATTCCTTGACTTCCGGAAAGCGTTTAACTCGGTGCCCCACTGCAGACTCCTAACTAAGGTACGAGCATATGGGATTGGTTCCCAAGTATGTGAGTGGCTCGAAGACTTCTTAAGTAATAGAACCCAGTACGTTGTCCTCGATGGTGAGTGTTCATCGGAGGTGAGGGTATCATCTGGAGTGGCCCAGAGAAGTGTGGTAGGTCCGCTGTTGTTTTCTACCTACATAAATGATCTTTTGGATAGGGTGGATAGCAATGTGCGGCTGTTTGCTGATGATGCTGTGGTGTACGGGAAGGTGTCGCCGTTGAGTGACTGTAGGAGGATACAAGATGACTTGGACAGGATTTGTGATTGGTGTAAAGAATGGCAGCTAACTCTAAATATAGATAAATGTAAATTAATGTAGATGAATAGGAAAAAGAATCCTGTAATGTTTGAATACTCCTTTAGTAGTGTAGCGCTTGACACAGTCACGTCGATTAAATATTTGGGCGTAACATTGCAGAGTGATATGAAGTGGGACAAGCATGTAATGGCAGTTGTGGGGAAGGCGGATAGTCGTCTTCGGTTCATTGGTAGAATCTTGGGAAGATGTGGATCATCTGTAAAGGAGACCGCTTATAAAAAACTAATACCACCTATACTTGAGTACTGCTCGAGCGTTTGGGATCCCTATCAGGTCTGATTGAAGGAGGACATAGAAGCAATTCAGAGGCGGGCTGCTAGATTTGTTACTGGTTGGTTTGATCATCACGCGAGTGTTACGGAAATGCTTCAGGAACTCGGGAGGGAGTCTCTAGAGGAAAGGAGGCGTTCTTTTCGTGAATCGCTACTGAGGAAATTTAGTGAACCAGCATTTGAGGCTGACTGCAGTACAATTTTACTACCGCCAACTTACATTTCGCGGAAAGACCACAAAGATAAGAGAGATTAGCGCTCGTACAGAGGCATATAGGCAGTCATTTTTCCCTCGTTCTGTTTGGGAGTGGAACAGGGAGAGAAGATGCTAGTTGTGGTACAAGGTACTCTCCGCCACGCACCGTATGGTAGATTGCGGAGTATGTATGTAGATGTAGGACAGCGTGCGGTACAACAAGATGCGGCCGCCGGCGCGCCACCGCTATTGCAGCCCCAGCACGCAGAGGCACCTCCGTTTAGAGTCTTTGATTCTGCATTGGAAAGCTGGACGGAGTGGTCGCGACAATTTGGCTTTCATCTCGCCGCCTACAGGGTTCAAACTAATGAGCGGCAGCCTTTTCTCTTAGTGTGTGTCGGAGTGTCCACATATCGTGTGATACTCAAGTTGTTTCCCCGACGAAATATAGCTGCTCTGTCATAAGAAGAGATTCTGTCGGCATTGGATGCCTATTACAAACAGACTATTAATGTTGTGGCAAAGAGGTACGAATTTTTCCGGACGAGACGTGGGATGGGAGAGATTAATCGGGGGTGGGTGGCAAGTTTAGAAGGCCTCACTCGCGATTGAGCCTTTGAATGTCAATGTGGCCTCACGTACTCACATACCGTGGTACGTGACGCCATTGCACAGAACATTTCTGATATACGTATCAGGGAACAGATTTTGAAACTTGTCAGTCCCTCCCATGCCAAAGTGATCGACATATTGGACCGACAAGACACACTGGATTTTGCCCAGGAGTCGTTTGGAACTTGCCCAGCAGTGTGTCAAGTTAGCAAGGCTGCAGTGTACGGGCCCTCGTGCCCGGCCGCGCCTGCGCCGTCTCGCTCTACGCCAGGTGTGTCGCGCCGGCAGCCAAATGCTGTTTTGAAATCGTGCTCACGGTGTGTTACTAAGCATACGCGCCAAACTTGCCCGTCACGTCAAGCTGTTTGCTGTTTTTGCAACATAAAGGGACATGTTCAATCTGTTTGTCAACGAAAGCTCAAATCGGAAACTCAAAATCATTCCAGGCACGTTGCTTCTCGCCGGAATCGGAATCGAAATAAGACTACTGGGGCTCGAGAGTCTTCTCCAATGGAAATTCGTAGTCTACATTCCACACCGGCCAGTGACACTACCGGGTAATGACTGTGTTCGTTCTACCAATAGTGCGCGTAGACATAGACGGAAGTCCCGCTCCATTGCTTGTGATTTCGTGCCTGTGTCTGTCAATTTTGCACGTGACAATCGATTGTGTCGACGGAACGACCATAAACTTTTAGTGGACTTGGAAATTCATGGCAAAGTGATTCTATTCCAGCTCCATACGGGAGCTGCAGTGTCTTTAATAAATCAAAAATGGTTCAAATGGCTCTGAGCGCTATGGGACTTAACATCTGAAGTCATCAGTCCCCTAGAACTTAGAACTACTTAAATCTAACCAAGCTAAGGACATCACACACATCCAAACCCTGTGGCAGGATTTGAACCTGCGACCGTAGCAGTCGCGCGGTTCTGCACTGAAGCGCCTAGAACCGCTCGTCCTCCGCGGCCGGCTAATAAATCAAGACACCTATTCAGGACAGAAGCTCCCTGTATTAGGTCAGTGCAGCCTTTTTGCCACGTACAGAGAGCGGACAAACAAAACTTGTGTCTTTTTACGTACTTCACTCTACTTCTTCAGTGAACTTGTTTGGTTTGGATTCTCTTCATTTGAGGAGCTTATTTCAATAGTGGTACAAGTCCATTACCTCCACTTTTCTGCTTATAATGCTTCTGAAATTAATGATCCAAACAAACAGAAAGGAAGGCTCATCTCTAGAAAGAAGCCATATGCTTGATATTTCTGGTATCTCAACTGCAGATTTTTCAGTGCTCATTTAACTTTAGGACTCTGTATCACAATATGAACAAAAATGGACTTGTACCACTATTGAAATAAGCCATTCATTTGTTTAACTTGTCCGTTTCTGAAAATGTTCTATTAGTGAACCAGATTGTGCCTTCGGATAGTGTTTCACGTCTCTGTGCTGAATTTGCCGACATTTTTGCACCGCACCTGGGTTGCGCCAAGAATTGGTTGGTTCAAATGGCTCTGAGCACTATGGGACTTAACTACTATGGTCATCAGTCCCCTAGAACTTAGAACTACTTAAACCTAACTAACCTAAGGACATCACACACATCCATGCCCGAGGCAGGATTCGAACCTGTGACCGTAGCAGTCGCGCGGTTCCTGACTGCGCGAGCCAAGAATTATCAAGCACATTTGGAACTTAAAGCAAGCGCGCAGCCGAAATTTTTCAGAGCACGCACAGTTCCCCACGCATTACGTGATGAGTTCGCAAAAACATTACACCCTTTGGAAGCCCAAGGTGTAATTGAACGTATTCGGGCTTCCCTCTGAGCATCGCCCTTAGTCATTTTACCGACACCTTCTGGAAAATTGAGACTTAGTGTGGACTTCAAGGCAACTGTGAATCCGCAGCTAGTGATTGCGACATTTCCTTTGCCACGTTCTGAAGATCTTTTTGATAAACTATGTCCGGGCACATATTTTTCGAAGTTGGACCTGGCCGATGCGTACTTGGAAATACCGGTGGACGAAGAATCCCAACGCGTATTGGTAGTTAACACGCATCTGGGTTTGTACAAGTTTCGACGTCTGCAATTCGGGTGCGCGTCGGCCCTTGCGTTGTTCCCACAATACCTTAGACTGTGCGTCGGTCCCTACAGCCGTCAATTATCTTGACGATATAGTGGTCTCGGGAAGGGAGGAGGAAGAACATTTAGCTAATCTACAGACCTTATTTCTGGTTCTGCGACGGAACGGTCTTCGCTTACGGAAGGACAAATGTGTATTCTTTGCCACTGACTTGCCATACCTGGGACATGTACTTAATGCCCAAGGCATACATCCCAGTCCCACGCACCTCCGTGCCATACGAGACTTACCATCGCCGACGAGCGTGAAGCAACTTCAGAGCATCCTCGGCAAGATAAACAATTATCATAGACATATGCCGCATGCGTCTTCCATTTCCGCTCCGCTTCATCGGCTGAGGCGTAAAGGTGTTCCATTCATCTGGTCGGCAGAGTGCCAACGTGCCTTTCGCCGGTTGAAATCGGCGTTGCTTTCTAATACTTGTCTCACGCCATTCGATCCCAAGAAACCTCTTCTGTTAATGGTGGATGCATCTGATTTCGGGATCGGTGCTGTGCTTGCGCATAAACACGGTTTGCGCGATCGACTTATTGCCTTTGTATCAAAATTGCTTTCCTCTGCGGAAAGAAATTATTCACAGATCAAGAAAGAAGCGTTAGCTCTCATATTTGATGTGACGAAGTCACTTTACAATGATCACCGACCGCCTCACTGACATCGCTATTTCATCTGAATAAGCCTGTACCTCCACGTACGGCGCAGAAACTTGTCAGGTGGTCTATTTTCCTCTCGCAGTACCGTTACGATATTTTGTATCGGTCCACTGCTAAGCACGGAAACGCCGAAACGTTGTCCCGTTTACCTCTCGCTGGGGATGAAGCATTCGATTCTTCCGAACTTGCTTGTATGTTCATCGACACTGAAACCGATGACGTGGTCGAATCTTTTCCGATAGATTTTCGTCGTGTAGCCACTACCACGGCTGCCGACCCTGTCCCTGCTATTGTTCTGCAATATGTTACAACGCCATGGCTGTTGTCAAAGACATGGATCTTGATCCCGTTGGTTCGCCGATTGTTTGCTCACAAACAGAGACTTCTTGTTTGGCGTGGTGTGTTGTTGTTGCGTATTGATAATGATCAGTCCAGCGTAGTAGTGCTCCGTTCTTTACAGTCCTCTGTTTTAAATCTTCTCCATCAAAGACACTGGGGTATAGTGCGGTTGTCCGGATGTCTTCCACGACCTCATCGGCCACCATCCAAGTATTTTCTGCTATTTTTTGTATTGAAGATCTTCCACAGACAATTGTTTCCCACAGTCCGTAGAGTTCCAATCATTTTCCAAACCAATGGTATTCAACATCTGACGTCAGCGCCGTTTTCGGCACAGTCCAACGGTGCAGCTGAAAGGTTGGTCATGACTTTCAAATCACAGATGTCAAAGTTACGAGAGTCACGTTCTCGGGAGGATGCATTGTTGCACTTCTTATCCTCATATCGTTCTCAGCCCCGAGATGGCCGCTCGCCGGCTGAATTGCTCCATGGCCGTCCTGATCGGACTTTGATGACGTTGTTACATCCACGGCATCGTGTTACTTTGCCACGGTGGACTCCTACTTTTGCTTCTGGCGACGTTGTTTATTATCGCCAATATCGTGGGTCTAAGCGTTGGCTTCAAGGGCACCAACACCTAAAGTTGGCGTGCACCCTGGGGGAGGTTTACGGGCGATTCCTCTCTCCCCGCGGTCAAAATGGCGGGGTGCGGGTGGCACAGCATCGCCTGCAGTTCGGCGCCCCACCTCCTCGCATACGTCATCATGGGGTCCTCCCCCTGGTGGTCGTAAGCCGTATTCCCCAGCCGTTCGCCGATTTGCGGGGGAGGAATGTGGTGTCACCTCAAGGCACCACACTGGCCAGGTTGCAGCCATCAAATCGGCCGCGGTCCGTCAGTACACATCGGACCAGCGAGTCGCCACTGTCGACGCTAGCAGACAGAGCGCCGCCACTCTGCTGGTCTTACGAGACAAGCTAGCGCCCTGGCCAGTTCTACAGCCCACTTTAGTACGGATGGATCACTTGATAAAGCTTCAGAGACCTGATTTTGCAGAGACGCTAGTTAGCATAGCCTACATCTTCAACTATAACTGCATTAGTAAATATAATTGTACAAAGTCAAGATCGACGTTCACCGCTGATGCTGAATTAAAGCTAAGTATTTAATTGCATTCCTGTCTACTAACTTGCTAATCATCTAAGATGTTCCAGATACATTCTGTCAAGTATACTTCATTGGCCCTCACGTCAACCTACGTGATCAACGGGTGCAATTAATGGCCACACCTCGTGATAAGACTAATAGTCAAACTGCATGGATCAGCCAGGTCACACTTTCAACATGAGTCCCATAGTTCCGCCTCATACATAACACAAGCAAACGTTTCTATAAGAGGCTTACACAGCTATGGTCAATGGAATGAATCCCACCGTTTGAATAAAGCAGCTTGTATCCGACGCACCACAGCCCATTTACGTTATCCCTCGCACCCTCATATTGATGATGCGACACAGAAATTGCTTCGGAATGAAAATTACAGGCTCCAAGAAAATGTTTCCATAAGGGACTAATGCGGTTACGGCCACCGCATTAAATCTCTCCTCCGAGTCCAGTAGCTTGCATCCGACGCACCACATCCCATTTTCTTTATCCCTCAGACCCTCATATTGACGATGCGGCACAGAAATTGCATCGCGATTGAAAATTTCAGGATCCAAGCAAACTTTCCTATAAGGGACTACCGCGGCTACGGTCACCACATTGAATCTCTGCTGGGAGTAAAGTATATTGTATCTGAAACACCATAACCCGTTCACTTTATCCCTCACACCCTCATATAGACGACGCAACACAGAAATTTCATCACAATTGAAAATTACATGCTCAAAGCATACTTTTCTATAAGGAACAAGCGCGGCTACGGTCGCCGCATTTAATCTTCCCTAGGAGTCCAGCAACTTGTATCCGACGCTCATCAGGCCATTTACTTCATCCCCCGCAACCTCATATTCACGATGTGTCACAGAATTTGCGTCACATTAAAAAATTACATTCTCCAAGCTAACTTTTATATAAGGGACTAGCGACGCATTGAATCTAAGCTCTGGGTAAGGTAGCTTTATCCGCAGCCTATTTACTTTATCCCTCGCACCAACATATTAACGATGCAAAACGGGAAATTGCATTGTGATTGAAAATTATGGGCTCCAAGCCAACTTTTCTATAATTGACTACCGCACCTATGGTCCCCGCACTAAATCTCTCCTGGCAGAGCTGTAGCTTGAATCCGACCCACCACATCCGATTTACTTTATCCCTCGCACCCTAATATTGACGTTGTGGCACAGAAATTGCTGCGCGATTGAAAATTACACGCTGAAATAAACATTCCTATAATAGACCAGTGCGGCTACGGTCACCACATTGAATCTCTCCTGGGAGTCCAGCAGATTCTATGTGACAAACCACAGCCCATTTATTTTATCCCTCGCACCCTCATATTGATGATGCAACACAGAAATGACATTGCAATTGAAAATTACAGGTTCCAAGAAAAATTTTTCTGCAAGGGACTATCAATGTCTACAGTCACCGAATTGAATCTCTCGTTGGAGGGTAGTAGCTGGTTTCCAATGCACCACAGCCCATTTTCTTTATTCTTCGCCCGTAATATTGACGATGCGGCTCAGAAATTACAACGCGATTCAAATTTACAGGCTAAAAGCCAACTTTTCTGTAAGGGACAATCGCGGCTACGATCACCGCATTGAATCTCTCCTGAGAGTCCAGTAGCTCGTATCCGACGCACCAAAACCAATTTGTGTTATCCCTCGCACACACATATTTACAATGGGACATGAAATTGCATCGCGATTGAAAATTACTGGCATTGTGCAATCTTTTATGTAACGAACTATCGCGGCTAAGGTCACCACATTGATTCTCTGCTGGGAGCAAACTGCCTTGTCGGCGTGAGGTCAGTTGCTTGACGGTGCACTTGGTTGGGCCCTGCCCGTTGCTGCCGGGCTGTAAGTAACGGATTTTCACACTGGGGCGGATCGCTTCTAGTCGGGCGTGCCGCGATAGGCCTCACAAGGGGAAGTGATGCGTCTCATATAGCCCTTCCTTCCCAAGTGGCTCTTTCCGTCTTCCAGTGATGCCAGACGTTAAGCTCTGCGTTTCTCGGGCCCACCTGAACGTTGCCTTTCGTCAAAAGGAAGAGCTGCGACCCAACCCAATGCGAAAGCAAATGGTACGTGGCGAAGGGGAAGCTGTGTCAAGGGACCAAAGCTCTGTCCCTTGGGGGGGGGGGAGGGGAGGGATGGAGGGGGGAGGGTTGATCAGGGCTGCTAGGCTGTGGGGGTGTTGCTCCCTTGTTTGCGACCCCTCTGCGTTGGGTGGCTGCTGCTTCCTCTCTCTTTTCGCAGGGCACAGACCAGCAGGTGTTTTGCATGCCGTCGACCTCGTTTCTCGGCGTAGGATCTCGAATCGAGTCGGCAAGGACGCTTCGCCGTGCCGCTGGGTAATGGGGGCGTCTTCTTCCAAACGCAGGAGGTGGTGACATCGCCTGGGCCAGGTTAGCTGGGTCCAGACCGCTGAACGACTGGGTGACCGACGCACCACCTGAGAAGGAGTGGGTCCTTGGTCGAAAGGTGGAAGCTCGGGCTAGTATGCGGCGAAGGGCGAGAGGTGCATTCCTCTCTTCAGAGTGCGTGGTGCACTTGCCGAGGAGCATTGGGAGAAATCATCGATGACGGGGCCACCGAGGGAGACCAGTATGTTGGCGACGGCGTGCTGAACCTTGCAGTTCAGAAATTCCCTTGGCCTTGGGGTGAGGCCGGTGGGCGAGCTGCATCAGCCCCCCCCACCTCCCCCCCCTCCCATGGCAGAGAAGTTAGTCCAGGGTAAGAGACAGGCTCCCATTTTCATTCACTCGTCACAAACATGGCTGAAGTAGAGGCGAGTGAATCGAGTGCATTTTCGAGGGCGAGTATATCTGCTGTTCGTACCTCACAGGAGGAAGTGGGACAGAATAATGAGAATGTACATGAGAGATACATGAGAATTAGCCAGATCCTAGATTCTAGTGTTAAAAATGGTAAGATCAGCCATACTGCAGACCTGACAATAAAAAATGAACTCGCTGCCTGGGCTATCGATAGTGCGAAGCTTGAGGAGCGACTTGAAGAATTAGAAAAAGAAAATGAAAGACTAAGACAGCAGCCAACTAAAACATGGGCTGGAGTTAAAGCGCAAGCAGCTACAAAGGCCCAAACTACAAAAGAGACGATGCCGAAAATTTCAAAACGACCAGACACAACGGTCTTTTTAAGATCTCTGTCTGGCCTGACCATAAACAAGGTGCAGGAAATCTTAACAACCACCATTGGCCCTGCTAAAGATAAAATTAAAATTAATAAAGTCAAAGCAACCAAAAATGTTGTAGAAGTAGATGTAGCAACCAAAGAGGACAGGGACAAAATTCTGAAAAATCCCAAATTAAACAAAGCTATTAAATCGCTGGTGATTCTGTATGATGTGCCAGTTGCACTAAAAGAATGTGACATATACGAGATCATGTACCACCAAAATTTTGATGACATGGATTAAGAAACCTTTAAAAATGACTTCAAGCTTCGTTTCAAAACGGGGCCCCGGGAACGCGTTGCCGAGGTCTCCGGAAATGTGTGTGGCAGACTCACCACTATGGGGAGAATATACAGTGGATTGCATGCCGTTAGTATTAGAGACTATCTAGCAGTCCTCTGATGCCACAACTGTGGCGATTTTGACCACGTGCACAAGCACTGCGAAAGAAAGCCGGCTTGCTCCAGGTGCGGGGCAGAGGACCACATCAGAAAGAACTGCAGTAAAACTGGGGTTTGCATTCCCTGCACAAAAAGAGGAAGGAAATCGTGTAATACCACCGGAAGGAACTGCCCTACGTACAGGACTAATCGCTAGAATTGATAATGGCTGAGGCTACACCTGGACACAGGAAGCCAATGAGGAAGTCTCCGAGCAAGAGGTTGAGAGATGCAATGAGGGCGAATAAATTTAGAGAATTTATTCAAAAATTCACAAAGCTACAATCTCACACAATATTGATGAAAGACGCATGCATTCAAACAGACCTCTGTGGTCAGGAAGATGCTCCCTCTTCTCCAAGCCGGGGATAATGGTCGACTGAAGATCTCCTACGGCCACAAAGGCATCCTGTGGTAGGGAGTTCGCCGATAAAAGAACGCAATGAAATAAGTACTAAAGAATATGTACAGAGCAATGTCGTAAGCAGCACAAGCTCACCCATTGGCTCACCACCTCAGAGAAGAATGGGAATTGATCTGCAAGAATATACCTCAACCTGGACCCTGCTCTGCAATTATCCCGTCTAGAGGAGCCGGCTATCCTCACCACAGCCTTAAGGCACGTGGTGCGTGTCGGCCACGAATACGGTGGAGACATCACTATCCCGGTAATGGAGGCTGTAGATAGAATTCAACTCAAGACAATGAATCACCCCACTGACTTCAGGGCCCTGCGGGACTTGGTAAAAAAAAGTGTTTGAAAGACGTAACGAAAAATTTGATGTCGATGAACTGTACAACCAATCTGTCATCACTAACTGAAGAGTAGCACACAGCTGGACTAAGAACTGGCCATAGTCACACATTCATACATATTTTCCAAGTGAGCCGTTTAAACGTGGGACAGATAAACACTCACAACAGTAAATTAGTCTTGCAGGAACTCCGAAGGGTGGTGGAGGAGAAGAGTCTGGACGTGCTCTGTCTGCAGGAGCTGTACTCCAAAGCTGGGCGGATTCCGTGGTTTACCGTGGAGTGGAACCAAAGGCCACAGTCATAGTCACCAACAGAGCAATGAGAGCCACAGTCCTCGTGCAGTTTTCCAATGACCACTGCAATGTCGTGCAGCTACAATCACCAGTGGGAGTGCTATATGTCATTAGCATGTACTTCCAATACAGAAGAGGAATAGATGAATTCTTGGATAAGCTAAAACAAGTAGCCACGGCATTGTGGGGTTGCAAATTCATCATAACTGCAGACATAAATGCGAAGCCCCCCTATGTGGTTCAGTGGCACTCAAGACGACCAAGGTGAAAAGGTAGTCGAAACGATCATGGAAATGCAACTTGTGGTAGCCAACAGGCAAGGGATCTCCCCCCCCCCCACCCCACCCAACCTACTCTGGTGGAGGGGGGGAAGGTACAAACATTGACATTACATTAGTAACGTCAAATCTTCCCACAAAAATTACACCCTGGAAAGTATGGGGAACCGATAAAGACAAGCGACCACAATTTAATAACCTTTACCATAGGGGGCAGCGAGTGCCACTGGGACCTGGGGTGGGATATACAGCTCAAACTGGGCCACCTGGCGAGGAATGCGACATCCCGATATTACCGGATGGTGATGAAAACGTGGAGGAATACGCCGAAGAACTGGTACAAGCACTTACCAGGGCGGTAGGGACAGCTGTACCAACCAGGAGGAGAGCCGTCACAGCCTGCCCCACACCATGGTCTGCCGAACTGGGGCAGATGCACCAACCTGTAAGGAGGGCGAGGAGGTGTTACCAGCGGTGTGTCGTCTGGGAAGAAAAGCAACGATGGCTGCAAGTTTACAGAGAGAGCAAAGAGCAATTTCAACAGGAACTCAGGGTAGTCAGGCTGAGGAGTTGGGAAAATTATGTGCAAAGCCAATTCGCTACAGACCCTTGCGGTGCCCCGTACAAACTAGTATGGGAAAAAATAAGATCACCTATGGTGCTATATAACATCAGGGATGCGGACTGGATGACGGACACTTGGCGTGAAACTGCCGAGGTCCTCCTCCGGGTCCTGTTGCCTGACGATGGAGAGGAAGACGATTCGGAAGAACAAAAAAGAAACAGAAGAGAAGATCGAAGGGTCTATTAGAACAACAACATGATCTACCCCTTCTCCGAAGAAGAGGTAGCTACCCAAATCAAGGCCCTTAAGAGGCATAAGGCTCCTGGCTCAGACGGCATTACTGCAGAAGTGGTACAATTCCTCACTCCCAGCTGCTACACCTCTCACTAAGTTGTACAACAGGTGTCTACAACTCGGCTAATTCCCAGCAATTTGGAAAAAGGCAAATGTAGTAATAATCAAACAGGGTCCAGAAAAGATCCCATAGAAATTAAGTCATAGAGACCCATCTGCTTATTGGACCTACTGGGCAAACTTTTTGAGAGGTTGCTAGCAGACAGACTGACAACACACCATGTACTGTCCAGGATCAGTAACAGACAATTTGGTTTCCGGCCGGGGCGATCGCCGTCTGACACAATTGCCCTGGCTGCGGATGTCTGTGACTCTGCCCCGCACAAGTATGTCGTCGGCATCATAGTGGATATCAGTGGCGCCTTTCACAACCTGTGGTGGCCGCCACTCTTCTCCTGCTTGCGGGAGAAGGATTGTCCAGGGCTGCTATATGGCTGTCTGAGGAGCTATTGTGCAGACAGGGAGGTATCGCTATTGACCCTAGCGGCATCGTCAGTAATAAGAGAATCAAAGGATGTCCTCTGGGCTCTGTCCTGGGGCCTCTCTTCTGGGAAATCAATATGGAACCACGTCTGGAAGACCTAAAGAGCAGTGACGATGTGCTAGAGGTCATAGCCTATGCTGTCCACCTCCTCCTGCTGGTTGGCGGACTTAGAGCCCAAAGTAGAGAGAGCTATAATTATTCTGACTGCATGGTACCGCAAAGCAAAACTGATAATTGCGCCTAGTAAGTCTACATATCTGTTACTCAAGGGTCAACTTGCTAGAAATCCAACCATAAGAACTAATGGCTCACCAGTTCTTCACCACCGAGAGCCCGATATCTAGGTGCAGTCATCAATGAGAGGTGGAACTATACATCACACATTGATACCGTATCACAAAGATCCCTGGTATTGCCAAACAACCTTACCGGATAGGTCACATACATTTCCATCTCCCACCTCACCTAATCAAACTTTACCACAATAGCATCCTAACATCGAGAGTAGGATACAAATCAGAGGGCCGGGCACACAGGCTCACGAGGGTCATGCCTGCCATGGCTGTAAGAAGAGTGCAGCGAAATATGCTCCTGCGTTCAGTAGAAGCATATAGAAAATGGTTCAAATGGCTCTGAGCACTATGGGACTTAACTTCTAAGGTCATCAGTCCTGTAGAACTTAGAACTATTGAAACCTAACTAACCTAAGGACATCACACACATCCATGCCCGAGGCAGGATTCGAACCGGCGACCATAGCGGTCGAGCGGTTCCAGACTATAGCGCCTCGAAGCATATAGAACAACTCCTGGGGGGGTGGGGGGGATGCGCTTCTAGTGCTAATGGGGATCTGTCCACCAGATATCAAAATTAGGGAGCAGGCTTCCTGGTATTGGGTGAGGAAGGAGAGGAGGGGAAAAAATGATGAAAATAATGGGGGTCTATGTTGGGGACAAGATTGGAATAAAAAGGACAGGGTTAGAACTATATGAACATCAATGGAATAATGAGGAAATGGGGCGCAGAACTTATGAGCTGCTGCCAGACAGAGGAACGTTTAAAGCTGACATACCTCAAACCTAAGAGAGAACTGCTGCACTTCCTTAATAGACATGGGCCCTATCCGTCATACCTGTGTCAGTTTGGGAAGCGGGCTGCACCAAAGTCTGACTGTGGTGCTGTGCAGGGCACTCCAGCCCATGTGGTATATAAGTGCCCCATCTTCCATGACGTTGCAAATCAGCTCAGACAACAACTTCCAAACAACGACACGCACCATCTGCTTAGGCAAGAGGACACACTCAATGTCCTTAATAAGCGTTCAGATGAGATCTCTAAAAAAGTAATTAGGGAATTTATGAGGAATAACCAGTAAATAATCACACTGACGTAGATTCCGTGCACCTTCCCTGTTCCGCCGGGCCTGGACTTGGCCAGCCGCCTCACGGCTTGGATCCGCCTTGCCTTGGATTAGGGGGAGGGTGTGCATTACCTACCGATCAAGACACGCACCAAATTAGACGATAGATATAAGAACTAGGTTAGTTGTAGAAAGATAGGATAAAAGTTCTTAGCATAGTACTGCAGCGAAACTAAGTCTTTGGCCAGCCCTGTGCCAGGGGCAAGCCCGCTGGGGTTAGCTCGGTAGGCAAGGCCTAAAATAAATTGGTTAATAGATTACTGGCACACCTGTAACGCTGCAGGTAGTATAGGTTAGTGGGAAAAATTAGATGTACCTTAATAATAGAGTCCAAATAAAGATATAAAATAACCAACACTTAGACATAGGTAGAAACTGAACAATAGAAGATTAGACATCCCTGTAGTGGTAGAGTAAAAAAAGTAATTACCTGTAGTGTAGAACCAATAGCTGCAGAAATGTAAAATATGAAACTAGGAACCCCTAATGAACTTAGGTACTTGTATCGGACTCCCAACAGCACATTTACATTATCCCTCACATCCTCATATTGACGATGCGACACAAAAATTGCACTGCGACTGAAAATTACGTGCTCCAAACAAACTTTTATATAAGGCACCAGTGCGGCTGTGGACATTTCGTTGAATCTCTTCTCATGGGAGCCTGTGAAAATTCTAAACGACGCACATCAGGCTATTTACTTCATCGTCCGCACCCTTATATTGACGATGTGTCACAGAAATTGCATCGCGATTGAAAATTACTGGCTCCAATCAAACTTTTCTATAATGGACTAAATCGGCTACGGTCACCGCATTGAATCTCTCCTGGGATTCCAGCAGCATGAAACCCACGCACCACAGTCCATTTACTTTATCCCTCGTACCATCACTTTGATGATGCGACACAGAAATTGCATCGTGATAGAAAATTTCTGGCTCCAAGCAAACTTTTCTATAAGGGACTGGAGTGGCTACTGAGACCGCACTGAATCTCTCCTTATAGTCCAGTAGCTTGTAAGCGAAGCACCACAGCCAAATTATTTCACTCCTCGCACACTGCGACTCAGAATTTGCATCGCAATTGAAAATTACAGGCTCCAATAAAATTTTTCTATAAGTGACTACCGCGGCTGCGTTCCCCGCATTCAATCTCTCCTGGGAGTCTAGTACCTTCTATCCGACGCACCAAAGTCCCATTTACTTTCTCCCTCGTACCATCATATTGACGATGCAACACAGAAATTTAAACTCGATTGAAATTTACAGTCTCCAAGTCAAGTTTTCTGCATGGGAGTAACGCGACTACGGTTACCGCATTGAATCTCTCCTGGGAGTCCAGAAGCTTGTATGGGACGCACCACAGCCCATTTAATTTATCCCTTAAACCCACATGTTGACGATACGACACAGAAATTGCATCGAAAATGAAAATTACAGGCTCAAATCAAACATTTCTACAAGTGACTACCGCATCTTCAGTCACCACATTGAATTTCTCCCGGAAATCCATTAACTTACTTCCGACGCACCACTGCTCAATTACATTATTCCTTGCACCCTGCTATTGACGATGCGAAACAGAAATTGACTCACAATTAAGAATTACTGGCTCCATACAAACTTTTACGTAAGGAACTATCGTGGCTTATGTCAGCGTACTGAATCTCTCCTGGAACTCCAGTTGGTTGTGTCCGACGCATCACAGCCCAAGTATTTCAATCCTCGCACAATCGTATTGATGATGCGACACAGAAACTGCATCACTATTGAAAATTACAGGTTCGAAGCAACCTTTTCTATAAGGGACTAGCGCGGTTATGGTCATCGCATTGAATCTCTCCTGGAAATACAGTAGCTGGTATGCGACGCATCACAGAACATTTCCATCATCCCTGCACCATCAAATTCACGATGCGTCACAGAACTTGCATCATGATTGAAAATTACAAGCTCCAAACAAATTTTTCTATAAGGTACTACCGTGTCTACGGTCACCGCATTGAATTTATACAGATAGCCCAGTAGCTTGAATCCGACTCACCACGGCCCAATTACTTTATCCATTGCAACATCATACTGATGATGCGACACAGAAATTGCATTGCGATTGAGAATTAGAGGCTGCAAGTACTACTTTTATATATATATATATATATATATATATATATATATATATATATATATATATATATATAAGTGACTGCTGCGGCTACGGTCATAGCATTGAATCTCTCCTCGGAGACTGGTAGCTTGTGTCTAACGCACCACAGTCAATTTACTTTATCCTTGCCGGCCGGAGTGGTCGAGCGGTTCTAGGCGCTACAGTCTGGAACCGCGCGACCGCTACGGTCGCTGGTTCGAATCCTACCTCGGGCATGGATGTGTGTGATGTCCTTACGTTAGTTAGGTTTAAGTAGTTCTAAATTCTAGGGGACTGATGACCTCAGAAGCTAAGTCCCATAGTGCTCAGAAACATTAGAGCCATCGTACCTTCATATTGAAGATGCAACACAGAAATTGCATTGCGATTGAACATAAAAGGCTCCAAGAAATCTAGTCTATAAGGGACTACCACGGCAACTGTTAACGCATTGTATCTCTTCTTGGAGCCTAGTAGCTTGTATGTGACGCAACACAGCCCATTTACTTTATCCCTCGAACCCTCATACTGTCGATGCGACACAGAAGGTGCATCGCGATTGAAAATTTGCATGATCCAAGCAATTTTTCCTATAAGGGACTAACGCTTCTACTGTCACCACATTGATTCTCTCCTGGGAGTAATGTAGCTTGTATCCGACGCACCACAGCCCATTTACTTTATGCCTCGCTCCATCATATTGACGATGCGACATAGAAACTGCATAGCGATTGAAGATTACAGACTCCAAGACCAGTTTTCTGCAAGGGACTAACGCGGCTATGGCCATCGCATTGAATCTCTCCTGGGAGTCCAGTAGGTTGTGTGCGACTTACTACATTCCATTTAATTTATCCGTTACACCCTCATATTGACGATGCGACACAGAAATTGCATCGCGATTGAGAATTTCATGTTCCAAGCAAACGTTTTGGTACGATTCTAGTGCGGGTACAATCACTGAACCGTAACTCTGCTGGGACTAGAGTACCTTGTATCTGACGCACCACAATTCATTTACTTTATCCCTCACAACCTCATATTGACGATGAGACACAGAAATTGCATCAAGATTGAAAATTAGAGGCTCCAAGAAAATTTTTCTATTAGTTAGTACCATGGCTATGGTCACTGTATTTAATCTCTACTGGGAGTCCCGTAGCTTGTAACCGACGCACCCAAATGCATCTACTTTATCCCTCGCACCCTCGTACTGAGGATGCGACACAGAAACTGTATCGCAGTTGAGAATTACAGCCTCCAAGCAGACGAAACTTTAAGTGATTATCTTTGATACGGTCATCGCATAGAATCACTCCTGGGAGAAAATTAGCTTGTATCCGAATGCAATACAGCCCATTTACATCATCCATCGCACCCTCATATTGACGATGTGACAGAAATTGGACCGTTCGTGAAAATTACAAGCTGCAAGGAAGCTTATCTGTAAGGGACTAGCACGGCTACAGTCACCACATTGAATCTCTGCTGGGAGACCAGTAGATTGTATCCCACACATAACATCGTATTTTCTATATCCTTCGCACCCTCATATTGATGATAAGATGCAAAAACTGCCTCGCGATTGAAAATTTCAGTCTCCAAGCAAACGTCTCTATAAGGATCTACCTGAACTACGGTAACCGCATTGAATCTCTGTTGGGAGTCCAGTAGCTTGTTCTGACGCACCGCAGCCCATTTACTTTATCCCTTGCATCCTCATATTGACGATGCGACACACAAATTCTACCGTGATTGAATATCACAGGCTCCAGGCAAACTTTTCTATAAGGGACTATCGAGGCTACAGTCACTGCGTTGAATCATTCCTGGGAGTCCAGTACGTTGTATCTGACGCACTACAGCCCATTTATTTTATCCCTCTGTCCCTCATATTGACGATGCGACTCAGAAATTGCAACGCAATTGAAATTTACAGGCTACCAGCAAACTTTTCTGTAAGGGACTACGACGGCTACGGTCACAGCATTGAATCTCTGCTGCGAGTAAAGTAGCTTGTCTCCGACGCTCCACAGTCCATTTACTTTATCGCTTGCAACCTCATAATCATGATGCGACACAGAGAATTCATCGCGTTTAAATACAGGCTCCGAACAAACTTTTCTCTAAGGGATTACCGCGGCTATGGTCAACACACTCAATCTCTCCTGTCAGTCCAGTACCTTGTATCCGACGTACCACAGCCCATTTACTTTATCCCTCACATCCTCATACTGACGATACAACACAAAAATACCATCCCGATTGAAAATTATAGGCTAGAAGCCAAGTTTACGATGAAAGACTACAGCGTCCCGGTCACCAGATTCAATCTCTCCAGGGAGTACAGTAGCATGTTTCCGAAGCACTGCAGAACATTTACTATATCCTTCGCTCCCTCATATGAACGATATGACACAGACATTGCATAGCAATTGAAGATTGCAAGATCTAAGCAAAGTGTTCTGTAACGGACTACCGTGGATACAGTCAGCGCATTGAATATCTGCTGGGAATAAAGCAGCTTGTATCCGACCCTACACAGCCCATATACTTCATCCCTCGAATCCTCATATTGATGATGCGACACAGAAATTGCATCACGATTGAAAATTACAGGCCCGAAGCAAACTTTTCTATAAGGGACTAACCCTGCTACGATCACAGCATTGAATCTGTCCTGGGGACAAGTAGCTTGTATCCGAAGCACCACAACCCACTTTCTTTATCCCTCGCACCCTCATATTGACTTCCAACGCTGAAATTGCATCGCAATTGAAAATTACAGGCACTAAGCCAAGTTCTCTACAATGGACCAACGTGGCTAAAGTCACCGTATTTAATCTCTGCTTTGATGAAGTAGCTTGTAACAGACACACCACAGCAAATTTACTCTATCCCTCGCACCCTCTTAAAGACGATGCAAAACAGAAATTGCATCGTGATTGAGAACTACGGGATCCAAGAAAACTTTCCTACAAGTGATAAACGCGACTGCGGTCACCGCATTGAATCACTCATGGGAGTAAATAAGCTCGTATCCGAGCCACCACAGGCCATTTACTTTAACCTTCGCCGCCTCATATTATAGATGACACACAGAAATTATATCTTGTTTGAATTCTACAGGCTCCTAGCAAACTTTTCTAAAAGGGAAACCAGCGGCTAGGGTCACCGCATTGAATCTCCCCTGGGAGTTCAGTAGCTTGTATCCGACGTGCCAAAGCAAACTTACTTAATCCCTCGAATCCTCGTATTGACGATGGGACACATAAATTGATTCGCGATTGAAAATTACAGGCCACAAGCAAACTTTTCTATAAGGGACTGCTTGGAGAGAAATAGGTATGGAGCTTGTAGTATTCAATCACGACGCAATTAATGTGTTGCATAGTCAATGTGAGGGTGCAAGTGTCACAGTAAACGAGCAGTGGTGCATCGGATGTGAGCTACTGGACGCCCAGGAAAAGTTCAATGCGGCGACTCTTAGCACTTTTGTCGCTTGGAGAGAAGTAGGTATGGAGATTGTAGTATTCAATCACGATGCAATTTCTGTATTGCATCGTCAATTTGAGAATGCGAGGGTTACAGTAAACGAGCAGTGGTGCATCGGATGTAAGCTACAGGACTCCCAGGAGAGGTTCAATCAGGCTACTCAAAATGGTTCAAATGGCGCAGAGCACTATGTGACTTCACTGCTGTGGTCATCAGTCCCCTAGAACTTAGAACTTCTTAAACCTAACCAACCTACGGACATCACACACATCCAAGCCCGAGGCAAGATTCGAACCTGCGACCGTAGCGGTCACACGGTTACAGACTGTAGCGTCTAGAACCGCAAGGCTACTCTGGCCGGCAATGAGGCAACTGTTAGCACATTTGTCACTTGGAGAGTAGTGGGTATCGAGCATGTAGTAATCAATCGCTACGCTATTTCTGTGTTCCATCCTCAATGTGAGGCAGCGAGGGTTACTGGAAACGAGCAGTGGTGCATCGGATGTAAGGTACTAGCCTCCCAGGAGAGGTTCAATGAGGTGACTGTTAGCACATTTGGCACTTGGAAAAAGTAGGTATGGAGCTTTTAGTATTCAATCACGAATCAATTTCTGAGTTGCATCGACAATGTGAGTGTGCGAGGGTTACAGTAAACGAGCAGTGGTGCATCGGATGTAAGCTGCTAGACTTCCAGGATAGGTTCATTGAGGCGACTGTTAGCACATTTGTCACTTGGAGCGCAGTAGGTATGGAGCTTGCAGTATTCAATCACGAAGCAATTACTGTAATGCATCGTAAATGCAGTGTGGGAGTGTTACAGTAAACGTGCAGTGTTGCTTCGGAAATAAGCTACTGGACTTCCAGGATCGGTTCAATTAGGCAACTGTTAGCTCATCTGTCACTTGGAGAGACGTATATATGGAGCTTTTAGTATTCTATCACGAAGCATTTTCTGTGCTGCATCTTCAATATGAGAGTGCAAGGGTTACAGTAAACGAGCAGTGCTGTATCGAAAGCCGGCTACCAGACTCCCAGGAGAGGTTCGATGAGGCGACTTTTAGGACATTTGTCACTTGGAGAGAAGTAGGTATGGAGGTTGTAGCATCCAATCGCGACGCAATTAAAGCGTTGCATCGTGAATGTGAGGGTGCAAGTTTTACAGTAAACGAGCAGTGGTGCATCGGATTTGAGTTACTGGATTCCCAGGAGAGGTTCAATGAGGCGACTGTTACCACATTTGTCACTTGGAGAGAAGTCGGTATAGAGGTTATTATATTCTATCGCGACGCAAAATCTGTGTTGCATCGTTAATGTGAGGGTGCGAGGGTTACGCTAATCGAGCAGTGGTGCAACGTATGTAAACTACGGACTTCCAGGAGAGGTTCAATGAGGCCACTTTTAGGACATATGTCACTTGGAGAGAAGTAGGTATGCAGCTTGTAGTATTCAATCGCGGGGCAATTTCTATGTTGCATCGTCCATGTGAGAGTATAACGGTTACAGTAAACGATCAGTGGAACATCGTATGTAAGCTACTGGACTTCCAGGAGAGATTAAATTATTCGTCTGTTAACACATTTGTCACTTGGAGAGAAGCTGGTATGAAACTTGCAGCATTTAATCGCGACGCAATTTCTGTGTTGCATCGTCAACGTGAGAGTACGAGGAAAGCAGTTAACGACCAGTGGACCACCGACTTTAAGATACTGGAATCCCAGGAGAGGTTCTATGAGGCAACTGTTAGCACACTTGTCACTTGGAGAAATGTACGTATGGTGATTGTAGTAGTCAATTGCGATGCAGTTTCTGTGTTCCATCGTCAATGCGAAGGTGTGGGGGTTACAGAAAACGAGCAACGTTGCACCAGATGTGAGCTACTGGACTCCCAGTACACGTTCAATGAGGCAAATGTTAGCATATTTGTCACTTGGAGATAGGTAGGTGTGGAGTTTGTAGTATTTAATGGCGACGCAATATCTGTGTTACATTGTAAATGTTAGGGTGTGAGTGTTACAGAACATGAGCAACGTTGAATCATATGGACTCCCAGGAGAGGTTCAATGAGCCAAATGTTAGCACATTTGTCACGTGGAGGGAAGTACGTATGGGCTCGTGGTATTCAGATGAGACACAATTTCTGTTTGTTTCATCGTCAATGTGAGGGTGCGAGTTTTAATGTAATCGAGCAGTGGTGCATCGGATGTAATCTTCTGGACTCCTAGAAGAGGTTAAATGAGGCGACTGTTAGCACATTTCTCACTTGGAGAGAACTAGGTATGGAGCTTGCTGTATTCTATCGCGATCCAAATTCTGTGTTGCATCTTTAATGTGAGAGTGCAAGGTTTATAGTAAACGAGCAGTGATGCAATGGATGTAAGCTACGGACTTCCACTAGAGGTTCAATGAGGCGACTGTTAGCACATTTCTCACTTGGAGAGAAGTAGGTATGCAGCTTGTACTATGCAATCGCGACGCAATTTCTGTACTGCATTGTCAATGTGAAGGTGCGAGGGTTACAGTAAACGAGCAGTGGTGCATCTAATGTAACCTAGAGGACTCCCAGGAGAGGTTCAATGAGGCGACTGTTAGCACGTTTGTCACATGGATCGACGTATATATGAAGCTTTTAGAATTCAATCTCGAAGTAATTTCTGTGATTCATCGTCAATGTGAAGGTGCAAGTGTCAAACTAAACGAGCAGTAGTGAATCGTATGTAACCTACGGGATTCCCAGGAGAGATTCAATGAGGCGACTGTTAGCACATTTGACACTTGGAGAGAAGTAGTTATGGAGCATGTAATATTCAATCGCGATGCTATATCTGCGTTGCATTGTTAAAGTAAGGGTGCGAGGGTTACAGTAAAGGAGCAGTGGTGTATAGGGTGTGTGCTACTGGACTCCCAGGAGACGTTCAAGGAGGCAACTGTTAGTACATTTGTGACTTGGAGAGAAGTGGGTAATGAGCTTTTAGTATTCAATCGAGCAGCAATTTCTTTGTTGCATCGGTAGAGGGAGTGTTCGAGGGTTACAGTAAAAGAACAGTGATGCAACGGATGTAAACTACTGGACTCCGAGAGGTTCAATGAGCTGACTGTTGGAACATTTGTCACTTGAAGAGAAGAGATTATAGTGTTCAATCACGACGGTTTTTCTGTGTTGCATCGTCAGTGTGAACTTGCGAGGGTTACAGTATACCAGCAGTGTTGCAACGAATGGAAGCTAACGGACTCCCTGGTGAGGTTCAAAGAGGCGACTATTAGCACATTTCTCACTTGGAGGCAAGTAGGTATGGAACTTGTGGTATTAAATCGCGACGCAATTTCTGGGTTGCATGGTCAATGTGAGAATGCGAGGGTTACAGTAAACTAGCTGTGGTGGATCCGAATTGTGCTGCTCGACTCCGAGGAGAGGCGATTGTTAGCACATTTTTCACTTGGAGAGAAGTGGGTATGGAGCTTTTAGTATCAATCAAGAAGCAATTTCTGTGTGTTGTATCGTCAATGTCTGGGAGGGAGGGTTACAGTATACGAGCAGTTTTCATCGGGTGTGTGCTACTGGACTCCAACGATAGGTTCAAGGAGGCGATTGTTAGCACATTTGATACTTGGAGAGAAGTTGGTATGGAGCATGTAGTATTCTATAACGACACAAATTCTGTGTTTCGTCGTCATTGTGAGGATGCAAGGTTTATAGTAAACAAGGAGTGTTGCATCGGATGTGAGCTACTGGACTATCAGGAGAAGTTCTTTGAGGCGACTCTTAGCACATTTGACACTTGGAGTGAAGTCGGTATCGAGCTTGTAGTATTCAATCACGACAGTTTTTCTGTGTTGCACCGTCAATGCGAGGGTGCGGGGTTTTTAGTATACGAGCAGTGATGCATCGGATGTAAGCAACTCTACTCTCATGTGAGGTTCAATGAGGCGACTGATAGCACATTTGTTGCTTGGACAAAAGTAGGTATGTAGTTTGTAGTATTCAATCGCGGACACAATATCTGTATGCATCGTCAATGTGAATGTGCAAGGGTTACAAAAACGAGCAGTGGAGCATCGGATGTAAGTTACTGGACTCCCAGGAGAGGTTCAATCAGGCGACTGTTATCACATTTGTCACTAGGAGCTATTAGTATTCAATCATGAAGCAATTTCTCTGTTGCTTCGTCAAATTGCGGATGCGAGGGTTACAGTATGTGAGCAGTGGTGCATCGGATATGTGCAATTGGACTCCCAGGAGAGGTTCAAGGTTGGGATTGTTGGCACATTTGTCGCTTGGAGAGAAGTAGGCATGGGGATTGTAGTATTCAATCAGAACGGTTTTTCTGAGTTGTATCGTCAATGGGAAGGTGCGAGGGTTACAGTAAACTAGCAGTGGTGCTTCTGATGAAAGGTAATGGACTCCCAGAAGAGACTCAATGAGGGGACTATTAACACATTTGACACTTGGAGAGATGTAAGTATGGAGCTTGTAGTATTCGATCACGACGCAATTTCTGTGTTTCATAGGCATTGTGAGAGTACAAGGGTTCCAGTACACAAGGAATGATGCATCGGATGTGAGCTAATGGACTCCCAGGAGAGGTTCAATGGGGCCACTCTATGCACATATGTCACTTGGAGAAAAGTAGGTGTGAGGCTTTTAGTATTCAATCAGGAGAAATGTCTGTGTTGTATCGTCAATGTGAGTTGCGCCAGATGTAAGCTACTGGTCTCCCACGACAGGTTCAATGAGGCGAATGTTAACACATTTGTCACCTGGTGAGACGTGGATATACAGTATGTAGTATACAATCGTGACGCTATTTATGTGTTCCATCATCAATGTGAAGGTGTGGGGGTTACAGAAAACGAGCAACGTTGCACCAGATGTGAGCTACTGGACTCCCAGTACAGGTTCAATGAGGCAAATGTTAGCATATTTGTCACTTGGAGACAGGTAGGTGTGGAGTTTGTAGTACTTTCTGGCGACGCAGTATCTGTGTTACATTGTTAATGTTAGGGTGTGAGTGTTACAGAAAACGAGCGACGTTGAATCAAATAGACTCCCAGGAGAGGTTCAATGAGCCAAATGTTAGCACATTTGTCACGTGGAGGGAAGTACGTATGGGCTCGTGGTATTCAGATGAGACGCAATTTCTGTTTGTTGCATCGTCAATGTGAGGGTGCGAGTTTTAATGTAAACGAGCAGTGGTGCATCGGATGTAATCTTCTGAAATTAAATGAGGCGACTGTTAGCACATTTCTCACTTGGAGAGAAGTAGGTATGCAGCTTGTACTATTCAATCGTGACGCAAATTCTGTATTGCATTGTCAATGTGAGGGAGCGAGGGTTACAGTAAACGAGCAGTGGTGCATCTAATGTAACCTAGAGGACTCCCAGGAGAGGTTCAATGAGGTGACTGTTAGCACGTTTGTCACATGGATAGACGTATATATGAAGCTTTTAGTATTCAATCTCGAAGTAATTTCTGTGATTCATCGTCAACGTGAAGGTGCAAGTGTTAAACTAAACGAGCAGTAGTGTATCGTATGTAACCTACGGGATTCCCAGGAGAGGTTCAATGAGGCGACTGTTAGCACATTTGACACTTGGAGAGAAGTAGGTATGGAGCGTGTAATATTCAATCGCGATGCTATATCTGTGTTGCATTGTTAAAGTAAGGGTGCGAGGGTTACAATAAAGGAGCAGTGGTGTATAGGATCTGTACTACTGGACTCCCAGGTGACGTTCAAGGAGGCAACTGTTAGTAGATTTGTGACTTGGAGAGAAGTGGGTAATGAGCATTTAGTATTCAATCAAGCAGCAATTTCTTTGTTGCATCGGTAGAGGGAGTGTTCGAGGGTTACAGTAAAAGAACAATGATGCAACGGATGTAAACTACTGGACTCCTAGGAGAGGTTCAATGAACTGACTGTTAGCACATTTGTCAGTTGGAGAGAAGTAGGCTTGAAGATTATAGTGTTCAATCACGACGGTTTTTCTGTGTTTCATCGTCAGTGTGGGCTTGGGAGGGTTACAGTATACCAGCAGTGTTTCAACGGATGGAAGCTAACGCACTCCCTGGTGAGGTTCAAAGAGGCGACTATTAGCACATTTGTCACTTGGGGGGAAGTAGGTATGGAAGTTGTAGTATTAAATCGCGACGCAATTTCTGTGTTGCATGGTCAATGTGAGAATGCGAGGGTTACAGTAAACTAGCAATGGTGGATCCGAATTGTGCTACTCGACTCACAGGAGAGGTACAAGGAGGCGATTGTTAGCACATTTGTCACTTGGAGAGAAGTAGGTATGGAGTTTGCAGTTTTCAGTCGGTACGCAATTTCTGTGTTGCATCGTCAATAAGAGAGTGCAAAAGTTACAGTGAACGGGCAGTGGTGCATCGATTGTGCGCAAAATGACTCCCAGAAAAATTTCAATGTGGCGACTGTTAGCACATTTACACTTGGAGAGAAGTAGGAATGGAGATTGTAGTAATCAATCACGACATTTTCCTGTGTTGCATCGACAATGCGGTGGCGCCTGGTTTACAGCAAACGGGCAGTCGTACATCGGATGTAAGCTACTGGAGTCCAAGGTGAGATTCAATGAGGCGACTTTTAGCACATTTGTCATTTGGAGAAAAGTTGTTATGGAGCTTGTAGTGTTCAATCGCGACGCAATTTCTGTGTTGTATCGTCAATGTGCAACTGCAATGGTTACAGTATAGAAGCAGTGGTACATCGGATGTAAGCTACTGGACTCCCAGGAGAGCTTCTATCAGGCGACTGTTAGCACATTTGTCACTTGCAGAAATGTACGTATGGTTATTGTAGTAGTCAATTGCAGGGCAATTTCTGTGTTGCATCGCCAGTGTTATGGTCTGAGGGTTACAGTAAAGGAGCAGTGATGCATCAGATTTAAGGTAATGGTCTCCCACGACAGGTTCTATGATTTGAGTGTTGGCACATTTGTCACTTGGAGGGAAGTAGGTCTGGAGTTTGTAGTAATCAATCGGGACGCAATTGTTGTGTTGCATCGTCAATATGTGAGTGCAAATGGTACTGTAAATGAGCAGTGGTACATCGGATGCGACCTTCTGGACTCCCAGGATAGGCTCAATGAGGCGACTAATAGCACATTCGTTACTTGGAGCGAAGTAGGTATGGAGCTTTTAGTATTGAATCGCGACGCAATTTCTGTGTTGGATCGCCATTGTGAATGTGCGAGGCTTCCAGAAAGCGATAATTGGTGCATCGGATATAAAGTGGGTGTGGAGCTTTTAGTATCAATCAAGAAGCAATTTCTGTGTGTTGCATCGTCAATGTGAGGGAGCGAGGGTTGCAGTATACGAGCAGTTTTCATCGGGTGTGTGCTACTTGTTTCCAACGATAGGTTCAAGGAGGCGATTGTTAGCACATTTGACACTTGGAGAGAAGTTGGTATGGAGCATGTAGTATTCTATAACGACACAATTCCTGTGTTTCGTCGTCATTGTGAGGGTGCAAGGTTTACAGTAAACAAGGAATGATGCATCGGATGTGAGCTAATGGACTTCCAGGAGAGGTTCAATGGGGCGACTCTAAGCACATATGTCACTTGGAGAAAAGTAGGTGTGAGGCTTTTAGTATTCAATCAGGAGAAATGTCTGTGTTGTATCGTCAATGTGAGTTTCCAAGGGTTGCAGTAAACTAGCAGCGGTGCAACGGATGTGTTCTAAGTAGGTAAGGTGATAGTAGTATTCAATTGCGATGCAATTTCTGTGTTGGATCGTCAATGTTACGGTGTGAGAGTTACGATAAACGAACAGTGTTGCACCAGATGTAAGCTCCTGGACTCCCACGACAGGTTCAATGAGGCGAATGTTAACACATTTGTCACCTGGTGAGACGTGGGTATACAGTATATAGTATTCAATCGTGACGCTATTTCTGTGTTCCATCGTCAATGTGAGGGTACGAGGGTTAATGCAAACGAGCAGTGGTGCATCGGATTTAAGGTACTGGATTCAACCGAGAGGTTCAATGAGGCCACTAGTTGCACATTTGTCATTTGGAGGGAAGTTGGTATGGAGATGGTAGTAGTCAATCATGACGGTTTTTCTGTGTTGCACCGTCAATGTGAGAGTGTCAGTGTTATAGCAGGCAGCAGTGGTTCATCGGATGTAAGCTACTGGACTCCCAGGAGGGGTTCAATGAGGCGACTGTTAGCACATTGGAGAGTTGGAGAGATGTAGGTATGGAGCTTGTAGTATTCAATCGCGACCCGATTACTGTGTTACATCATCAATGTTTGGGGGCAAGGGTTACAGTAAACGAGCAGTAATGCATCGAATGTGAGCTACTGGACTCCCAGGAGAGGTTCAATGAGGCGACTGTTAGCACATCTGTACCTTGGAGACAAGTAGGTATGGAGTTTGTGGTTTTCATTCTCGACGCAATTTCAGAGTTGCATCGTGAATGTGAGGGTTACAGTAAACGAGAAGTGGTGCATCGGATGTGAGCTACTGGACTCCCATTACAGGCTCCATGAGGCGACTGTTAGCACATTTGTCACTGGGGGAGAAGGAGATATGGAGATGTGGGGAGAAGGAGATAAGGAGATATGAAGATAGCCAGTCACGAAACAATTTCTGTGTTGCACCGTCAATGTGGGGGTGTCAGTGTTACAGTAGCCAGCAGTGGTTCATCGGATGTAAGCTACTGGACTCTCAGGAGAGGTTCAATGAGGCCACTGTTAGCACATTTGTCACATGACGGTAAAGATGGTATGGAGAATGTAGGATGCAATCGCTACTCAATTTCTGTGTTGCATCGTCAATGTGAAGGTGCGAGGTTTACATTAAACATGCAGTGGTACATTGAATGTAAACTACTGGACGACCAGGTGAGGTTCAATGAGGCGACAGTTACCACATTTGTCACATGGGGAGAAAGACTTATGGAGCTTGTAGTATTCAATAGCGATGCAATTTCTCTGTTGCATCTTCAATATGAGGGTGCGGGGGTTACAGTAAATGAGCAGTGGTGCATCGGATATAAGCTTCTAAACTGCCAGGAGAGGTTCAATGAGGCGACTGTTAGCACATTTGTCACTTGGAGAGAAGTAGGTATGGAGCTTTTAGTATTCAATCACGAAGCAATTTCTATGTTGCATGGTCAATGTGAGGGTGCGGGGGTTACAGTAAACGGGCAGTGGTGCGTCTAATGTAACCTAGAGGACTCCCAGGAGAGGTTCAATGAGGCGACTGTTAGCACATTTGTCACTTGGAGATGCGTAGGTATGGAGCTTGTCTTATTCAATCGCGGTTCAATTTCTATGTTGCATCGTCAATAGGAGAGTGCGAGGGCTACAGTAAACGAGCAGTGTTGCATCGGATCTCAAATAGTGGACTCCCAGGTGAGGTTTAATGAGACGACTCTTAGCAAATTTGCCACTTGGAGAGAAGTAGGTATAGAGCTTGACGTATTCAATCGCGTCGCAATTTCTATGTTGCATTGTCAATGTGAGGGTGCGAGAGTTTTATTAAAGGAGCAGTGGTATATCGGATGTAAGCTACTGAACTCCCAGGAGAGCTTCAATAAGGTGATTGTTAGTACATTTGGCACTTCGGGAGAAGTAGGTATGGAGCTTCTAGTATTTATTCGCGACGCAATTTCTGTGTTGCATAGTCAATGTGATGGAGATAGGGTTACAGTAAACGAGCAGTGGTGCATCGGAAGTGAGCTACTGGACTCCCAGGAGATGTTCAATGAGGCGCCTGTCGGAACATTCGTCACTTGGAGCGAACTAGGTATGGAGCTTGAAGTTTTCAAGCACGACGCATTTTCTGTGTTGTATCGTCAATGTGAGGGTTCGAGTGTTACAGTAAACGAGCAGTGTTCCATCGGATGTAAACTATTGGACTTCCAGGAGAGGTTCAATGAGGCGACTGTTAGCACATTTGTCACTTGCAAATAAAGTTGGTATGGAGCCTGTAGGATTCAATCGCGACTCAATTTCTGTGTTGCGTCTTCAATGCGAGGGTGCGAAGTTTACAGTAAACGAGCAGTGGTGCATCGAATGTAAGCTACTGGACGACCATGAGAGGTTCAATGAGGCGACTTTTTGCACGTTTGTCACTTGGAGGGAAGTAGTTATGGTGCTTGCAGTATTCAATCGGGACGCCATATCTGTGTTACTTCGTAAATGTGAGGGTGCGAGGTTTACAGTAAACGAGCAGTGGTGCATCTGATGTAAGCTACTGGAGTCCCAGGAAATGTTCAATGAGGCCACTGTTAGCACATTTCTCACTTGGAGAGAGGTAGGTATGGAGCTTGTAGTATTCAATCGCTACGCAGTTACTGTGTTGCATCGTCAACGTGAGGGTGCAAGGGTTACAGTAAACGAGTTGTGGTGCATTGGATGTGAGCTACTGGACCCCCAGGAGAGGTTCAATGAGGCGACTGTTAGCATATTTGTCACTTGGAGCGAAGTATGTATGGAGTTTGTTGTATTTAATCTTGACGCAATTTGTGTGTTGCATCGTTAATGTTGGGTGTGAGGATTTCAGCATACGGGAACAGTGCATGGGATATTAGCTACTATACTCCCAGTGGGGGCTCCATACGGTGACCGGAGACATGTTAGTCGCTTGGAGGGAAGTCGGCGTGGAGCTGGTGGTATTGAATAGAGTCGCAATTTCTGTTTCTCATAATTAGTATGATGGAAGTAGGGCTACAAAAATGGCCTGTGGTGAATCCGATATAATCTGCTGGACTCTTAGGAGATGTTCTATACGGTGTCTGTAACATGTTACCTACTTGTATAGTAGTCGGTATGGAGACTGTTGCTAAACTCGCGATGCATATTCTGTGATGCATTTTCAATGAGAGTTTGCGGGCCTTATAGTAATTGGGCTACTGGAGTCCTAGGAGACGTTTGATGCAGTGTCCATCGCCATCTCCTGGAGGGGAGTTGGCAAGAAATTTGTATTCCATTGCCACGCAATTTCTGTGTTGCATCGTTAATGTGAGTGTGCGAGGGTAACTGTAAACGCTCAGTTAGGCATCAGATATAAACTAATGGACTCCCAGGAGAGGTTCAATGCGATGACCGTAGACACATTAGTCACTTGTAGAGGTGTTGGTATGGAGCCTATAGTTTCCGATAGCGATGCAATTTCTGTGTTTTATCAACAACCAAAGGGTGCGAGAGTTACAGGAAATGGGCAGTTGTGCATCGGTTTAAGCTACTGGATTCCCTGGAGAGGTTGCATGCAGTGACCGTATACACGTTTGTCCTTTGGAGAGGGTCGGCATATAGCTTCTAGTATTCAATCGCAACGCAATATCTGTGTTTCATATTCAATGTGAGTGTGCATGGTTTACTTTAAACGGGCAGTGTTGCATCGGAAATATGCCTCTGGAAACCAAGGATAGGTCCCATGCAGTGAGCGCAGACCCGATTGTCACTTGGGGAGAGGTCGGCACGGAGCTTGAAGTATTCAATCGCAACGAAATTTCCTTGTTGCATCGTTAATGTGATGGTGCGAGGGTTACTGCAAACGGGCAGTGGTGCATCGGATATCGGCTACTGGACTCCCAGGAGAGGTTCCATGTGGGGACCGTAGCATGGTTATTTCTTTCCAGATATGTCTGCATGACGCATGTGGTATTCACCCGCAATGCAATTTCTGTGTCACATCGAAATCAGAGGGTGCTCGGATCAGAGTATTAGGTCAGTGGTACATCGCATACAAGTTACTGGACTCCCAGAAGAGATGCCATGCAGGGACTGTAGCTGTATATTTCTCTTCGAGAGAAGTCGTCACGAAGCCTATGCAATTTCAGGGTCTCATCTTCAGTTTGAGTATGCAAGTGTTACGGTTAATGGGGTTGAGTGCATTAGGTATAACCTACTGGAATCCCAGAAAAGGTTCCATGTGGTGACCGTAGCAGCGTTAGTCTGTTCGAGATAAGTCGGCATAGGATCCATGGTAATGAATCGCGATGCAATGTTCTTGTCGTATCGTCAGTCGGAAGGTGCGAGGGTTACAGTAAAAGGGGTGTGGTACATCAGATACAGACTGCTGACTCCTAGGAGAGGTTCCATGCGATGAACGTAGCTGCGTTAGTGTCATGGAGAGTCTGTAGTTTTCAATCATTATGCAATTTCTGTGTCCCATCGTGAATGTGAGGGTGAGGGAGTTACTGTAAACTTGCAATGGTTCATCGGGAATAAGCTACTGTATTCCCAGGAGAGTTTCCATGTTAGGACTGTAGCAGCATCAGCTACTTGGAGAGAATTCAGCATGGTGGCTCTAGTACTCAATTGCGATTCAATTTTGTGTCGCATCGCAAATGTGAGGGTGCGAGGGTTATAGTAAATGGACAGTGGTGCATTGGTTATAAGGTACTGGACTTGTTGCAGAGGTTCCATGCAGGACTGTAGGCACGTTAGTCCCTTGGAGAAAAGTCGGCATGCAACCTACAGTGTTCAACTGCAATGCAATGATAGCTTCGCATCATCAATTTGAGGGTGCAAGGTAAATGCTCAGTGGTGAATCAGGTATAAGCTACTGGACCCCGTGCAGAGAGGTATCATGTGGTAACTGTAGCCGCCTTATTCTCTTGGAATGAAGTTGGCATGCAGCCCGTAGTTTTCAATTGTGATACAATTACTGATTCGCATCCTCAGAGTGAGATTATGAGGATTGCAGTATGTGGGCAGTGATGCATCACGTGTAAGCGGCTGTGCGCTCAGGAGTGATTCCATGCGGTGATCGTAGCGTCGTTAATCTCTTGGAGAGAAGTCGTCATGTAGCCTGTAGTTTTCAATCACGATGCAATTTCTGTGTCACATCGTCAATGTGTTGGTGCGAGGGCAACGGTAAACATGCAGCAAGGCATCAGGAATACGCTAATGGACTCCCATTAGAGGTTGCATAAAGCGACCGCAACTGCCTTAGTCTCTTGGAGAGAAGGCGTCCTCGTCCGTAGAGTATTCAGTTATGATGTAATTTCTGTTTCGCATCGTTAATGTGAGGGTGCAAGGGCTCACAGTAAACGTGCGTTGGTGCATCGGAAACAAGGTTTTGGAACCACAGCAGAGGTTCAATGCGGTGACCGTAGCCGTTTTATTCTGTTGGAGAGAAGACTGCATTGAGCATGTATTTTTAAATAGCGTTGCATTTTATGAGTAACATCGTCAATGCAAGACACGTTAGTCTCTTGGACAGACGTCGGCATTGATCCTGTAGTATTCAATCGCGACGCAATGTCTGTGTCGTGTGGTCAATGTATTGGCACTAGAGTAACAGTAAACGGGCAGTGGTGCATCGGGCATAAGCTAATGAATTCACAAGAGAGGTTCCATACGATACCGTAGCCTCATCAGTCTCTTGGAGACAGGTCAGCACAGAGCCTGTAGTTTTGAATCAGGATGCAATTACACTGTCACATCGTTAATGTGAGGGTTGCAATAAACGGGCAGTGGTGCACCGGATATTAACCACTGGACTCCCAGGAGAGGTTCCATGTGATGACCATAGCAGCTTTATTTAGTCTTGGTGAGAAGTAATCATGGTGCCTGTAGAATTCAGTCACGATGCTATATCTGTTTCACATCATGAATGTGATGGTGATAAGGTTTGAGTAAACGGGCAGTGGTGCATCTGATACAAGCAACTAGTTTCCCAGGAGAGGTTTCATGCGGTGACGGTATCCAAACCAGTATCATAGATGAACACAATCACAGTTTCTACGCCAGCGACCTCAATGCTTGTGCATTAGCCCAGCACCTGCCTAATGGTGAGACAATTCCAGACATAGACCCTTGGAGAGAACTCGACATGGAGCTTGAAGTATGCAACTGTGAACAATTCCTGCATCGCATTGTGAATTTGAGAATGAGGTAAAATAGCAGCCATGTACAAGCTACAGGACTCCCACAAGAGGTTCCCTGCAGTGACTGTAGCAGTGTTGGTATCTTGGAGAGAAGTAAACATGGTGCCCGTAGTATGCAATCGTGATGCTATTTCTGTTTCGCATCGTCAATGTGAGGGTGCGAGGGTTACAGTAAATGGGCAGAGGTGCATCTGATAGAAGCAGCTGGACTCCCAGGAGAGGTTTCATGTGGTGACTGTAGCCCCGCCAGTATCATATAAGTACAGAAGCAGAATGATTCCCACAACTTCATCGACGCTTAAGTCTTAGACCAGCACCCATCTAATGGCAAGACAGCTCCCAAGGGCAGTATTAGTCTCTTGGAGACAAGACAGCGTGGAGCCTGTAGCATTCAATCGTGATGTAATTACTGTGAAGCATCACCAGTGTTAGTGTGCAAGGCTTACAGTTAACGGACAGTTGTGCATGTGAGACAAGCAACGAGACTCCCAGGAGGTATTCCTTGTGGTGACTGTAGCCGCACCAGTATCACAGATGTAAACAAGCAGAATGACTAACAATGTCCTCGAGGCTTATGCAATAGCCCAGCACCAGCCTCATGGCGAGACAACTCCTGAGTACAGCATTGGTGTCTTGGAGCGGATTCGGCATGGAGGTCGTAGTGTTCAATTGTGATGCATTTTCTTTGTCGCATTGTCAATGTGAGGGTGTGAGGGGTGCAGTAAAAGGGCAGTGGTAATTCGGATAATAGCTACTGGACTCCCACGAGTGGTTCCATGGAGTGATCATACTCGCGACACTATCGTAGATGTATAATAGCGATATGACCCCAACAATGTCCTTGAGGCTTTTGCGGCAGTCAAGCACACGGCTAATGGCGAGAGAGCGCGTCATTAATATCTTGGTGAGACGTCGGCATGGATCCTGGAGTATTTAATCCCGATGCAATTTCTGAATTGCATTGTCAATGTGAGGTTGCGAGGGTTAGAGTAAATGGGCAGTGCTGTAACTGGTACACACTAATTGTCTCTCACTAAAGGCTCCATATGGAGATGGTATCCGCCCCATTCTCATAGATGTACACTAGCAGAATGGCTGCGACAATGTCTCGAGCCTTATGCATTTGCCCAGAACCCGCCTAATGGCGAGACAATGGAGTAATCAATCACGAAGCAACTTCTGTGTAGCATCGTCTACGTGAGGGTGCGAGGGTTATGGTAAACTGACAGCGATGCGTGAGATAGAAGCTAGTGGACTCCCAATAGAGGTTCCATGTGGTGATCGCAGCTGCGTTAGTACCATAGATGTAGACTGGCAGAATGAACCCAACAATATTCTCGACGCTTATGCAGTAGCCCAGCACCCGCCTAATGGCGAGAGAACTGCTGCAGGTGGCATTAGTCTCTTGGAGAGAAGTCAGCTTGGAGCCTACAGTATTCAACCGCGATGCAATTTCTGTGATGCTTTATGAATGTGAGGATGGTGGTTTACAGTAACTTGGAAGTTGTGCATCGGATACAAGCTACTAGACCCCCCGGAAATGTTCCATGTGGTGATTGTAGCCGCACCAGTCACATAGATTTCGCTAGCAGAATGACTCGGACAATGTACTCGTTGCTTAAGCAAAAGCACAGCATCTGCGTAACAGCATGACTACTCCTGAGGGCGTCATTAGTATTTTGGAGATATGTCGGCATGGAGACTGTAGTATTCTATCACTATGTAACTTTGCTTCCCATCGTCAAGGTGAGTGTGCGTGAGTTTCGGTAAATGGGCAGTGGTGCATCAGATACAAGCTTCTGGGCTCCTATGAGAGGTTAAATTCGGTGGTTGTAGGCGCCCGAGTATCATATAGCTGTACACAAGCAGAATTTCCCTGACAATGTCCTCGAAACTTATGCAATAGCCCTGGACCCGCCTAATGGCGAGAAAACTCCAGAGAGCGACATTACTCTCTTGAATAGAAGTCGGCGTAGAGCGTGTAGTATTCAGCCATGATTAAATTTCTGCATTACATCAACAATGTGAGGATTTGAGGGTTACAGTAAATGGATGTGGTGCATCTAATACAAGCAACTGGGCTCCCAGGAGAGGTTTGATGCAGTGACCTAACCGCGTAAGTATTATAGATGTACACAAGCAGAAAGACTCTGACAATATCCACGACCCCTATGCAATAGTCTAGCATCCTTCTAATCTGAAGACAACTCGTGAGTGCCACATTAGTCTCTCACAGAGAAGACGGCGTGGAGCCTGTAGTATTCACGAAGCAATTTCTGTGTCGCATCTGTAAGGGTGCGTGGGTTACAGTAAATGGGCTGTGGTGCATCGGATACAAGCTACTGGACTAAGAGGAGGAGTTTCATCCGATGGCCATGCCTCGGGCAGCATAATAGATGTACACTAGCAGAATGTCTCCGACAATGTCTTCGAGGCTTGCGCAATTGCCCTGTAGCGCCTAATCGGGAGACAACTTGTGAGTGCCATATTAGTCTCTCACAGAGAAGTCGGCATGGAGCCCGTAGTATTCAATTGTGATGCAAATTCTGTGTCGCATCGTCAGTGTGATGGTGCGAGGTTTTCAGTAAACGGTCAGTAGTGCATCGGATACAAGCTACTTGACTTCCAGCAGAGGATCCAGTCCGTGACTGTAGCCGCGCCAATATCTTAGATGTATACTAACAGAATAACTCCAACAATTTCCCCGATGCTTATGCAGTAGGCAAGTGATGTGTTGGCAAATGTGCCAACACCTTGTAGATAGAGGAGGCCGAAATGCACGCTATCTAACGCAGACGGGCGTGAATTCTGGAACAGGATAAGTAGTGAATGCTAATAAGAAAAGTATGCAGCTCCTCGAATACTTAACTTTTATTCCTTCATGTGAATACAGCATTCTTGATGAGACATTTCATACGATAACTATCAAACTATGTAAGGCTAATGGCGCCTTGCTACGTCGTAGCTATGGACTTAGCTGAAGGCTATCTATCTGCTCGGCTAATGAGCGATGCTTCGTCCGTGTAGTCGCTAGCAAAGTCGTCCGTACAACTGGGGCGAGTGCTAGTCCGTATCTCGAGACCTGCCTTGTGGTGGCGCTCGGTCTGCGATCACACAGTGGCGACACGCGGGTCCGACATGTACTAAATGGACCGCGGCCGATTTAAGCTACCACCTAGCAAGTGTGGTGTCTGGCGGTGACACCACAGCCAGCGCCAGCGTAATGGCGTGAGAACTTCAAGGGTATCATTAGTCTCTTGGAGAGAAGTCTGCATTGAGCCTGTAGTGAAATGAAAAGATTGTATGGTATTGTTGGCCTGGAGGCCCCTTTCGGGGGAGTTCGGCGACCGTATTGCAATTCTGTTTTAGTTGACGCCACATCGGCGATTTGCGAGTCAATGATGATGAAAAAGATGATGAGTGACACACAACACACAGTTCACTGGCAGGAATCGAACCCAGGTCCCCTGCATGGTAGGCAGTAACACTGCTGGAACGCTATGGAAGCGGACGAGCCTGTAGTATTCAACCGCGATGCAATTTCTGTGTCGCATCAACAATGTGAGGATGCGCGGGTTACAGCAAACGGACAGTGCTGCATCTGGGACAAGCTACTTGGTCTCCAAGGAGGGGTTCCATTCGGTAATTGTAGCCGCAGCTATGTCTTAAAGGTGTACTAGCAGTATATCTCCAACAATGTCCCCGACACTCATGCAGTAGCCCAGCACCCGTGTAAAGTCGAGAGAAATGGAGAGCGTGGCATTAGTCTCTTATAGAGAAGTCGGCTTGGAGCCCGTAGTATTCAGTCACGTTGCACCTTATGTGTCGCATCGTCAAAATGAGTGTGCATGGTTTACAGCGGTTTAATGGAAACAAATTGTTGAACTCTCAGGAGAGGTTCCATTCGGTGATCGTACCGCGTCAGTACCATAACTGCGCACTAGCTGAAGGACTCTGACAATGCCCTCATTGCTTAAGTAATAGTCCAGCTCCTGCATAACAGCAAGGCAACTCTCGAGGACACCATTAATCTCTTGGAGAGAAATCGGCATGGGGACTGTAGTACTAAATTGTGATTCAATTTCTGTGTTCATATCGTCAAAAAAATGGCTCTGAGCAGTATGGGACTTAACTTCTGAGGTCATCAGTCCCCTAGAAATTAGAATTACTTAAACCTAACTAACCTAAGGACATCACACACATCCATGCCCGAGGCAGGAATCGAACCTGCGACCGTAGCGGTCGCGCGGTTCCAGACTGTAGCGCCTAGAACCGCTCGGCCACCCTGGCCGGCTCACATCGTCAATGTGAGGGTTAGAGTAAATGGGCAATGACGCATTGGATACAAGCTACTGGACTCCTAGGAGATATTTCATGTGGTGACTATTGCGGCGCCAATATCTTAGATGTATATGGCACAATGTCTCCAACAATGACCTCGAGGCTTATGCAATAGGCCAGCACTTGCGTACTGGCGAGACGACTCCTGAGGGCGTCTCTTGGAGTGAAGTCGGAATGGAATCTGTGGTATTCAGTCGATATGCATTTTCTGTCTCGCATCGTCAATGTGAGGGTGCGAGAGGTATAGTAAACTGACTCGTAGGACAGATTCCATGCAGAGACCGTAGCCGCATTAGTCTGAAGGAGAGAAGTCAGCATGGAGTTCTAGTTCTCAATCGGCATGCAATTTCAGTATTGCATCGTCAATGTGAGGGTGCGAGGTATCAGTGAATGGGCGAGGTTAAATGCGGTGAAGGTAGCCGCGTTATTCTCTTGGAGGATAGTGGGCATAGATCCTTTAGTATTCAATCGCGACGATATATGTCTGACACATCGCCAATGTGAGGCACCGATGGTTACAGTAAATGGGCAGTGGTGGATCGGATATAAGCTACTGGACGCCCAGGAGAGGTTCCATACGATACCCGTAGCCGTGTCAGTCACTTGGAAAAAAGTCAGCATGGAGCTTGTTGTTTCCAATCGCGATGAAATTTCTGTACCGCATCGTCAATGCGATGATGCGCGAGTTACCACAAACAGGACATGGTGCATCGAATATAAGCTACTGGACTCTCAGGACAGGTTCCACTCAGTGACAGTAGCCGCGATGGTCTCTTGGAGAGAAATTGCCATGAAGGATTTACTTCTCAATGGCGATGCAATTCCTGTGTCGCAACGTCAATGTGAGGGTGCGAGAATTACAGTAAACGGTCAGTGGTGCATTGGGTATACATTTCTGGACTCCCAGAGGAGGTTCCAAGCAGTGACTGCAGCTTCATTACTATCTTGGATATGGCATGGAGCATGCAGGTTTCAACGGCAATGCCAATTCTGTGTATCATCAATGTGAGAGTGTGATTACTGTTAACGTGCAGCGATGCATCACAGTTAAGCTTATCTGGACTCCCAGGAGAGGTTCCATGCAGGGGCCATAGCCACGTTAATCTCTTCCAGAGAAGTCACAATTTCTGTCTCGCGTGATCAGTACGAGGGCGCGAGGGTAACAGTAAACAGGCAGTGGTGCATCTGATTCAAGCAACTGGACTTTCAGGAGAGGTTCCATGTGGTGACTATAGCCGCACCAGTATCACAGATGTACACAAGCAGAATGATTCCCACAATGTCCTCGATGCTTAAGAATTAGAACAGCACCCGTCTAATGGCGAGTCAGCTCCTAAGTGCAGCAATAGCATCATATATAGAAGTCGGCATGCCGCATGGAGTGTTAAATTGCGATGCCATTTCTGTGTCGATTCGTCAATGTGTGGCTCGAGCCGGCCGGAGTGGCCGAGCGGTTCTAGGCGCTACAGTGTGGAACCGCGCGACCACTACGGTCGCAGGTTCAAATCCTGCCTCGGGCATGGATGTGTGATGTCCTTAGGTTGGTTAGGTTTAAGTAGTTCTAAGTTCTAGGGGACTGATGACCTCAAAAGTTAAGTCCCATAGTGGTCAGAGCCATTTGAACCATTTTTTTGGGTTCGAGGGTAACAATAAACAGGCAGTGGTGAATCGGATAGAAGCTGCTGGAGCAAAACTAGAGATCCCATGCGTCGACAGTAGCTGCGCAAGTATCATAGATGTACACTTGCAGAAAGACTCCGACAATTTCCTAGACGCATATGTGTTGGACCAGCACCCGCCTAACGGAGAGACAACTCCTGAGGGCAGCATTTGTCTCTTGGAGAGAAGTCGGCGTGGAGGCTGTAGCATTTAACTGCGATGCGATTTCTGTGATTCATCGTCAACGTGAGGTTACGAGGATTACAGTAAACGGGCAGTGGTGCATCTGATATAAGCAATTGAACTCCCAAGAGAGGATCGATGAAGTTACCGTAGCCGCTCCATTATCATAGATGTGCACAAGTAGGATGACTCCGACAATGTCCTTGAGTCTTATGCAATAGCCCAGCATGTGCATGATATCTAGATAACTTCTTGAGGGTAGCATTAGTCTCTTAGAGAGAAGATGGGATGGATCCGGTGGTATTCAACGCGATACAAGTTTCTTGGCACATTGTCAATATGAGGGTGCTTGGGTTATAGTTAACTGGTGGTGGTGCATCGGATACAAGCTACTGGACTAGCAGAAGAGGTTCCATGCAGTACCGGTCGCCACGCCACTATCATAAACGTACACTAGCAGAATGACACCAACTATGCCCTCGATCGTTCTGCGTTTAGACCAGCACCTTCCTAGTGGCGAGACAACTCCTGAGGGCAGCATTAGTCTCTGGAGAGAAGTCGGCATGGAGCCTGTGGTATTCACTCACGATGCAATTTCTACGTTGCATCGTCAAAGTGCGGGTGCGAGGGCTAGAGTAAACTTTCAAGGGTGCATCTGGTACAAGCTACTCGTCTCTCAGTAGAGGTTACATGCGGCCACGGTAACCGCACCATTATCATATTTGTACACAAGCAGATTTGACAATGTCCTCTACGCTTATGCAATAGCTCAGCATCCACTTAGTAGTGAAACAACTTCTGGGGATGGTCTTAGTCTCCTGGAGAGTATTTGGCATGAAGCGTAGAGTATTCAATCGCTATTTCTGTGTCGCATCAACAATGGAGGATGCGAGGGTTACAGTAAATGGGTAGTAGTGCATCGGATACAAGCTACTAAACTCAAAGGAGACAAGCCATGTAATGCCCGCAGAAGCGCCAGAATCATAGATGAATACAAGTAGAATGACTTAGACAATGTACTTAACTCTTAAGCAATAGCCCAGCACACGACTAATGGCGAGACAACTCCGTAGTCTCTTACAGACAAGTCGGCTTGGAACCTGTAGTATTCAGTTGCATTGCAGCTTATGTGTTTCATCATCAAAGTGAGTGTGCGAGGCTTACGGTAGACTGTCACCGGTATATTGGAAACAATGTATTGGACTCCCAGGAGAGGTTCCATTCAGTGATCGTAGCCGCGTCAGTACCGTAGTTGTACACCAGCAGAAGGACTCTGACAATGCCCTCACTGCTTAAGTAGTAGTCCAGCACCTGCGTAACAGCGAGGCAACTCTTGAGGGTATGATTAGTCTCTTCGAGAGACGTCGACACGAAGCCTGTAGTATTCAATCGCAATGCCATTTCTGTGTCGCATCGTCAATGTGATGCTACGAGGATTACAGTAAGCAGGCATTGGTGTATCGGATACAAGCTATTTGCCTCCCAGGACAGGTTACATAGGATGGCCTTAGCCACGCCGGTATCAAGAGTATGCAATAGCGGAATGACTCCGACAATGTCCAGAACATTTATGCAATAGCTCAGCACCAGCCTAATGGCGAGACTACTCCTAAGACAATATTTAGTCTCTTGGAGTGAAGTCGGCATGGAGCACGTAGTATTCAATCGCGATGCAATTTCTGCATTACATCTTCAATGCATGTGTGCGTGGTTACATTAAACGGGTAGTAGTGCATCGGATACAAGCTACTGAACTCCCAGGAGGTGTTTAATACGATGATTACAGAGGTGCCTGTATCTTAGATGTATACTAGCAGAAATACACCGACAATGACCTCGAGGATTATGCAATACCCCAATACCTGCCTAATTGCGAGACAACTCCTGAGGGTGGCATTAGTCTCTTGGAGAGAAGTCGGCATGGATCCTGTAGTGATGCAATTTCTGTTTCGCGTCGTTAATGTGAGGGTGTGAGCTTTACTGTAAACGTGCAGTGGTGCAGCAGATACAAGCTACTGGACTCAAAGGAGAAGTCGGAATGCAGCCTGCAGTACGCAGTCGCGAAGCAATTTCTATGTCGCATCTTCAATGTGAGGGTGGGAGTGTTACAGTAAATGGGCAGCAGTGCATCGGATACGGGCTACTGGACTCCAAGGAGAGGTTCCATGTGCTGACTGTAGCCACGACATTATCATGGTTGTACACCAGCAAATGACTCTGACAGTGTCCTCGAGTCTTATGAATACGTACATAAGTAAATAAATGAAAAATGACAATATCAGTAGAGGCAGATCAGAATAGATAATGTTTAAAGGTCTCCGTAATGATGAGAACATGATACAAAAACAGAGATTAGATTTGAGGATGACAGTATTCCTTATCATAGTGAGTGTACCCTAGCATTAGAAGGAAACAAATTCCACCAAATTTGTCTTATCAGGTAAACACACAGAGATAGGAAGAACAGAGAGACACAAGGGTCACATAAGCATAGCGGAATAACACAAATGGAAGCGGCAGGATCTTTCTTCAAGTGTAAATGTGTTGAAGTGTAAGTGTACCATTTGGTACTGCAGTACATGTGGTGAGCATTTTATACCACTGTTTCAACCAAAAGTACTTCATTTGCCACCAAAAACTTCATTTAATTCTCGCAGGCCTCTCTTACTTTAACATTTGTTTCCACAAAAAGTATCCTATTTATTGTATTTAACCAAAACAATTTCATTTTCTCTTGTTATTCCTCGTTATACACTACTTTTTTGCCACACCCTTTTCCTTCTAGCTTTTGAATGTTTTCCTCCCCAACTCATCATAACCCATTTTCTTATATAGCATACCGACCCTTAATCTAAATGTACTGATCTCGGATATACACTCCTGGAAATGGAAAAAAGAACACATTGATACCGGTGTGTCAGACCCACCATACTTGCTCCGGACACTGCGAGAGGGCTGTACAAGCAATGATCACACGCACGGCACAGCGGACACACCAGGAACCGCGGTGTTGGCCGTCGAATGGCGCTAGCTGCGCAGCATTTGTGCACCGCCGCCGTCAGTGTCAGCCAGTTTGCCGTGGCATACGGAGCTCCATCGCAGTCTTTAACACTGGTAGCATGCCGCGACAGCGTGGACGTGAACGGTATGTGCAGTTGACGGACTTTGAGCGAGGGCGTATAGTGGGCATGCGGGAGGCCGGGTGGACGTACCGCCGAATTGCTCAACACGTGGGGCGTGAGGTCTCCACAGTACATCGATGTTGTCGCCAGTGGTCGGCGGAAGGTGCACGTGCCCGACGACCAGGGACCGGACCGCAGCGACGCAGGGATGCACGCCAAGACCGTAGGATCCTACGCAGTGCCGTAGGGGACCGCACCGCCACTTCCCAGCAAATTAGGGACGCTGTTGCTCCTGGGGTATCGGCGAGGACCATTCGCAACCGTCTCCATAAAGCTGGGCTACGGTCCCGCACACCGTTAGGCCGTCTTCCGCTCACGCCCCAACATCGTGCAGCCCGCCTCCAGTGGTGTCGCGACAGGCGTGAATGGAGGGACGAATGGAGACGTGTCGTCTTCAGCGATGAGAGTCGTTTCTGCCTTGGTGCCAATGATGGTCGTATGCGTGTTTGGCGCCGTGCAGGTGAGAGCCACAATCAGGACTGCATACGACCGAGGCACACAGGGCCAACACCCGGCATCATGGTGTGGGGAGCGATCTCCTACACTGGCCGTACACCACTGGTGATCGTCGACGGGACACTGAATAGTGCATGGTACATCCAAACCGTCATCGAACCCATCGTTCTACCATTCCTAGACCGGCAAGGGAACTTGCTGTTCCAACAGGACAATGCACGTCCGCATGTATCCCGTGCCACCCAACGTGCTCTAGAAGGTGTAAGTCAACTACCCTGGCCAGCAAGATCTCCGGATCTGTCCCTCATTGAGCATGTTTGGGACTGGATGAAGCGTCGTCTCACGCGGTCTGCACGTCCAGCACGAACGCTGGTCCAACTGAGGCGCCAGGTGGAAATGGCATGGCAAGCCGTTCCACAGGACTACATCCAGCATCTCTACGATCGTCTCCATGGGAGAATAGCAGCCTGCATTGCTGCGAAAGGTGGATATACACTGTACTAGTGCCGACATTGTGCATGCTCTGTTGCCTGTGTCTATGTGCCTGTGGTTCTGTCAGTGTGATCATGTGATGTATCTGACCCCATGAATGTGTCAATAAAGTTTCCCCTTCCTGGGACAATGAATTCACGGTGTTCTTATTTCAATTTCCAGGAGTGTATAAACTAGAGAACGAGGCAATGCACCAGCTCAAAACAATTAGCACAGACAACAAAGACAAAAATGAAAATTGTCCAAGCAAGCAGCAGCATATCTAAATTAGCAAAGCAAATCCAACATTACAATTAATATAATGCAATATGCAGCAAACAAGGAAAATAAATCAGTGGTAAGACTGTATTATCACAGTAATACAAAGTAACATTCAGTAGGCCACTGCTTGACAAATAGCAACAGTAAATGCAATAACTTATACACAAACATCAGAAAGCACAAGAAGAAAAAATATTACAGTATAGACAGCAATGCATATAAGGGAAATATACGGGTAAGCTTACAATACCATTTTTGCACCTGTGATTATCAAAACTATGCAGTGCGCCAGCACAAGGAACAAGATCTATACTATCCTCCATGTGAAATGCAATGATTCTGTGTCTCATCTTAACACAAAAGTGGTGCATTATAACAACTTATTCTACCAAAAAGTTACCAAGTCCTTGAAAAGAAAATTATTTATGCAGTTCCTGTTGCTAGTCCCTTCTCCTTCATATTGTACATTCCTTTCCAAATGCTCCAGTTTTAAGAATGTGGATCATAAATTTATTATTTAATAGATCTGTTAACAGAAAGTGTTCACATTAGCACATATATTGAATTTTATTTTATAAAACCAATGTTGACGTGCAGCTATAAACCAGATATCAAATAAAATAAGCAAATATGTACAGAGCAAAACATAATAACATTGTTCAACAGCCATGTGGCATTTCATAAGTCAATAGAAATTCTCTCAACGCTTGCAGAGAGACACTTGTCATAATCAGGTGTGTAAACGTAAGAAAATTTCTCATCAACTCATACACATTTCAGTAAGTAGCAAAAAGTACAAAGTCCATAGTGTAATCATATGTTCGCAAGTAGTAGTGTAAGTCGTGTTTGTGGTGTGTTCTGCAAAGAGATGTTAATAGTGAGATCAACGTTCTCTCCTTTATACAGCTGCGCGAGTGCTTGCGGGAGTGCAGTGAGCTTAAAAGCGGCTGAAGCGACACCACTAAAGCTGACAACTATCAAAACAGTAGGTGTTTCACACAGGCTAGTGCGCAGCCCAGCGCAGCAAGGTCACATACAACATACATCAATCAAAGCTCTTGCAGTATCACAATGGTTCCTAAAGTAAACGTGAGCAGTTTACAAAATACAGACAAAGTACAATTTCCTAAGTGTGTAGTAATACCACTGTGTAATTACCGGGACATATATCAGAGACGTAGTAAAAATGTTTATTTTTCTCTGTTAAATGAACAGATAGTTGTGTAATTCTGTGTTAGAGAAACATGGTACCGATGAATAAAACTGTACAAGCAAATTTCCTATTAGATTGGGCTCCTTGCGCTTGCCCCACGCATCGTACACAAGGTAGGCTTACGCCCATGAGGGATAATGTAATTATACCTCAGGTCTTAATCAACAGTATGAAATGTATCACCAAAACCCTTCTCTTTATCATTGTAGTTGTAAAATATTGCTTATGTTCCAAGTACAAAACGTTACCACTCAAATTAATGTCATGTAACGCTAAACTGTACTTCTTGCTGTAAGAAGATTTCTGTCATTGCGTAACGGTAAAAACGTGCCAAGTGTCGTAGTTATCGTCGTTCACAATCAGAGGTCTCCGAAAATCAATGTACTTACCTTGTCATACACAAAAGTAAAGTGTTGTGCGTATAACTGTATTTATTACGTTCGCTGTTGTGACTTTGAAAGTACTGTACTGTTACGTATTGATTTGAGACTGCGCAGACATAAAACAGATCCAACGTAAAAGCAATAACGAAAGTTGTGTCACTCATTAGTAGCGTCGTAATATAATCGTTTATCTGCCAAACAAATCAAATACTGTGTTATCTGTGAACTATCAGAAGGTACTTTAAATAAAACGTTTTTCCATAGTAAATCAAAATGTTGAAGTAAAACCTCATTAGTAGTGTATGTTCCAAGAATGTGAGCCTTATAGTCGTGACGTAATCGTGCAACTAACAAGCAAAAATGTACCCTATAAAAGTGAACACGTAAAATTACTGTCTTAATATGTTCCATAAGTTCTTGAATAGACAGTTACTTCAAAACATCAGTGCATGCTAAATGTAACAAAGCGTAATAGTAACTTTAAGTAAAAAATTTTATAGAAAAGACTAGGTCGGAGAGCAAATCATTTACATGAGAAATGTACCGTAATCCTTTACTTTCTTAGTACGTAGAATTTCAACTTCAATGCAGTTATCATGCAGTATACGTCGGAAGACATCTTAAACTTTTGTAGCCCTGTATTCCTCCGTTGCGTGTAATATTACGGTATATCGACAATTTTTACTTATGGACCGTCTGACACCAACTGAGTAAAACACAATTTTAGTGCCATACGCGTTTCGCCTTTATTTTCTGCAAGGCATCATCAGTGGCCTGAAATATGTACATATGTTAGCTATTTAATTTACATTTTTGTCACTGTGCCTATAGGTTCTAAACAGTTCTGGTGGTTGGTATTTCCTATTAAGTAGTAATGTTTTGAACTGTACTTACAGGGTGCGTGGATAATTTCTTACATATTACGCTCCTGTTGCATTTTTGGTGGTGTTCTCCTTCTTATGAATGCAAATTTGCGGTTTTTTCCCACATTCCACAGCACTATGAACTAAACACTTGTTTCAATCCAATGTTTTGGTTTCTGTTGCCGACTGTCAAATGTTTTTGCCAAAGATCGAATGTTATTGCAAATTTTCGAGTGTAATTATTTAAGTATCTGTGATCTGTTCGTGTATGCATTTGTGTGTGCGTTTGTGTATGTATGAATGTGTGTGTGTATGTTTTGGTGTGATATAATTTTTTGTGCTGTGTGTGTGTGTGTGTGTGTGTGTGTGTGTGTGTGTGTGTGTGTGCGCGCGTGTGCGTGTGCGTATGTGCATTTTGGAGTGGCATAATTTTTATTTATTTATTTATTTGTTTTGTTTGTGGGCTGTGTGTGTGTGTGTGTGTGTGTGTGTGTGTGTGGGTGTGTGTGTGGGTGTGTCCAGATAGTGTGGCGAAGAGTTTTTTTTTGCTTTATGTTATCATTTCCTTTATTAAGTGTAGTAGGGAGTCTGTGCTGATGTGTGTTTGTTCATTTATCACATGTTTGTTTTCTGCTATGGCTTTCTGGATGTGGAAGTTTTATTGCGTTTGTATAAGATGTTTGTCATGGTTGCTTATTCTCATTATTTTCATTTCTTGTTCCATGTTTGTAGGATGATGGTTATGGTATTTTAAATGCTCTGCATATGTGGAATGGTTTTTTTCATACTCCCAACATCTAATATGTTCTTTGTATCGTGTTTCAAAATTCCTGCATGTAATGCCTATGTATACTGCATCACAACTTTGAAATTCAAGTTTACATATTCCTGATTGTTGGAATTTGTCCCTCTTGGCATCTGGCTGGCTTAGGTGTGATTGGAGGGTTTGCCCAGGCTTATATGCTATTTGGAAGCCCTGTCTCTTTAGGATGTTTGCAACTCTGTGTGTTAGTTTATGTGTGTAGGTCATGCTGTACCATCTGGTTCTTTTCTGTGTGGTGTTGTCATTGTGTGTGTTGGTAAGTTTTCAGCTTGTGAGTTCTCTTGTATTCTGGAAATGTTGTGTTGTGTTTTTTTTGTACTTTTGTTTTTATTTTTTGATTGAGCCTGTGTACCACATGTGTATCATACCCGTTATTTCTACTATGAGATTTTCTATGTATTGATTGTTCACTTTGCTATTGGTGCAGTGTTTCAAACCTTTTTCCAAGAGCATTTTTTCATTTTCGTGTAGTTCTGTCTCTGTTAGGTTAACTAAACGTGGATGGAATGTGTGTTGGTGTTCATGTGGTTTCACATTTAAAATGTAAATGTATTTTTGCGTCTTTTTTACTGTTAGTTTCATTATCTTCTGTTTATGTTTGTTTCGTAAATGTTTCATTGCTGTGTATGTGTTGTGTTCAGTTTTTTCTACTAGTGCCATGAAAACTGTGGCGTTTCCTACGTTTTTCACCAATTCTAGATGAGTCTCATAGAGCATCATGTTGAGGTGCTGTTTTTTCGAATAGAGCATCTTAATTTCATGTAGTACCCAATATCGTACTGCAAAAGATTTCGACTTTTGTGCCACTGTAGAAGTGGTTTTAACCTTTACATTAATGTAACTTGGAATTAAATCGTTCTTTTTGCATGTATTGTTGAATTTTATGTGCTGTATCGTGTTGTGGAGTTTAGATGTATTTTCTTGAACCTGTTGTACACGATGACAGGGAATGCTTGACATAGCTGTATTGACATCTTAAACTTTTGTAATCCTGTCTTCCTCAGTTGCATGTAATATTACGATATATTGACAATTTTTACTTATGGACCGTCTGACAGTAACTGAATAAAACGCAATTTTAGAGCTATACGCGTTTCACCTTTATTTTCTGCAAGGCATCATCAGTGGCCTGAAATATGTACATATGTTAGCTATTTAATTTACATTTTTGTCACTGTGCCTATAGGCTCTAAACAGTACTGGTGGTTGGTATTTCCTATTAAGTAGTAATGTTTTGAACTGTACTTACAGGTTGCGTGGACAATTTCTTACATATTACGCTCCTGTTGCATTTTTGGTGGTGTTTTTCTTCTTATGAATGCAAATTTGCGGTTTTTTCCCACATTCCACAGCACTATGAACTGAACGCTTGTTTCAATGCAATGTTTTGCTTTCTGTTGCCTACTGTCAAAAGTTTTGGCCAAAGATCGAATGTTATTGCCAATTTTCGAGTGTAATTATTGAAGTATCTGTGATATGTTCGTGTATGCATTTGTGTGTGCGTTTTTGTACGTGTGTGTGTGTGTGTGTGTATGTGTGTGTGTGTGTGCGTGTGTCCAGACAGTGTGGCGAAAAGTTTTTTTGTTTTATGTTATCATTTCCTTTATTAAGTGTAGTAGGGAGTCTGTGCTGATGTGTGTTTGTTCATTTATCACATGTTTGTTTTCTGCTATGACTTTCTGGATGTGGATGTTTTATTGTGTTTGTATAAGATGTTTGTCATGGGTGCTTATTCTCCTATTTTCTGTGGTGTGCATACTGTAAGACCTTTGGTACACACACCATCAGATTATTTGACTTGTCGCTCTAACGAAGTAGGCGAGTGTCAGCAATATGTCTCGTGATCTTATCGTGGCGTGTTTATCTTCTGCCATTAGGTCAGACAATAGAAATGCCACTAGCACGCTTAGAGTAACAGATTAACGGTGACCAAATTTAACCAGAACTTGATTAATTTTCACACACATTTATTAAAATAATAAGAAGGATAGACATTACGTAACTTGATTCTGGATGCTATTTACAACCTGAAGTTCCTTTGGTCTTGGTACGTTAATCTTATCCTCACATGTCTTTGATACTTGACAAAGTGTCTATAATTTATCTTCATGGCTATGTACAAGAATATGGCAATCTTATTAGTCGCAAACTGAAACTTGACTATAGACTGATACAGACAAATGCAGACTGGTACAGACTGGTGCAGACAAATGCAGACTGGATAATTGGACGTCTGTACACTCGTTATAATACCTCGCGTGTTCATGTATCACTGTGCGAGTGTGATCCGCGAGGAGAAAAGGTTCTACGTTAGCAGCAACCTCATTGGCTGCGTTACATATTAATACGCGGATCGGCGGAAGCAGAATTTGGTCCGTCTCTATGACAGCGCCATCTCCTAGTGCGGAGACGGACGAGCGCTGAGCCTGCGCTCTTATGCTTAGCGGGGCGCGCTCTAGTGGGAAAGTTGTGTACGCCCTGACTACGCGGAACTATGTACACATTTCTTGTTCCATGTTTGTAGGATGATGTATATGGTGTTTTAAATGATCTGCAAATGTGGAATGGTTTGTTTCATACTTCCAACATCTGATATGTTCTTTGTATCGTGTATCAAAATTCCTGCATGTCATTCCTATGTATACTGCATCACAACTTTGACATTCAAGTTTATATACTCCTGATTGTTGGAATGTGTCCCTCTTGGTATCTGGCTGTCTTAGGTGTGATCGGAGGGTTAGCCCAGGCTGATATGCTACTTTGAAGCCCAGTCTCTTTAGGATGTTTGCAACTCTGTGTGTTAGTTTATGTGCGTAGGTCATGGTGTGCCACCTGGTTCTTTTCTGTGCGGTGTTGTCATTTTGTGTGTTTGTTGAGGGTGTTTGTAAGTTTTCAGCTTGTGATTTCTCTTGTATTCTGGAAATGTTGTGTTTGTTTTGTATTTGTGTTTTTATTTTTGATTGAGCCTGTGTACCACATGTGTGTCATACCCGTTGTTCCTAGCTATTTTTATGATTGTACTCATTTCTCGTTCATAGTTTCTCTTGCTGAGTGGGATTATGTTTAATCTATGTAACATGTGTCTTAGTGCTGCAAGTTTCTGGCTGTGGGGGTGGTTGAATGTGGAATGTATTATTGTGTCTGTGGCTGTTGGTTTTCTGAAGATGTTAAATGTATGCTTGCCTTTTCTTTTTTTTATTGTAATGTCAAGAAAATTTATTTGATTTTCTTTTTCCTTTTCAAGTGTGAATTTTATGTTCTGATGAGCTTTGTTTACTTCCAAATTGAGTTCATCTATTTTCTCACTTGGCTTATCTACCAGACAAATAATGTCATCCACGTATCTGTACCAATATATGATTTTGAAACTTTCATTAGTGGTTATCCTTCCAAATATCTGATTTTCTAGGTGACTGATGAAAATGTTTGCTAGTGTTCCTGATATTGGGCATCCAATGGGCAGTCCATCACTTTGTAGATAATATTCTTTCTCAAATTGAAAGTAGTTTTGTTCTGTTGTCAGTCTGAGCATATCTGTTATTTCATTTATTGCGTCTGTGGTGAGGTTGCTATGGGATGAAAGATTTTGTTCTATGATTTCTACTGTTTCTGTGATAGGGATGGAGGTATACATATTTTCTATGTCGAACGAAATCAGTGATACTGTGTGTGGTTTCTGTATGTTCAGTATGTTTTCTGTTAGGTTTCCTGTGTTTATAACTGTTCTGTTGTTTTCTACTTTATAGTGTTTTGTAAATGATTTTTTGGCTATGTGGTATGTTGCTCTATAATCATTCAAAAATTCTACACCTAATATAATCTCTGTCGGCAATTATGGAGCAATAAGAAAATTCATATTCAATCTGTAGCTTTGTCAAAAGAATTCTAAGTTGGTTTGTTGGCGTATATCTATACTTTTCCAAAAATTGCACCTTGTAATTTAATCTTACATAAAGGAAGTGTGGGGCAAGCGTTCGATTTGTTGCATTTAGTGAAAGCTGTTTTACTAATTACCGAAACAGGACTGCCAGAGTCGAGTTCTGCCGTCAATTGTATGTCACTTGTTGTGATGTGAAGTTGTGTTGTTCTGTTTCATGTCATGTTCCTGGAGTAAAATGTCCCTAATGTCTTCCATTTTCACGTAATTGCTAGTTACAGTAGCTACATTGTCAGCTTCATAAGTACATTTTGTGGCTGCCTACGGTGTGAGTCATTGTCTATTATCTCTTTGATGTCGCGCATCGTTGATGGGATTTGGTTGGCTAATTGCTACATCAGCTTGTCGAAAGTGTCCTGCCCTATTTGAATCTTGACAGTTCTGATTAAATTCAGGTCTATTATCATGAGTATAGCGTCTGTCGACTTGTCGGTAATTTCTATAATTTCTTTCCTGTCGAGTAAGTGGTGGAGAATTTCTCCAGAATCGTAATTACAAGGTTGACTTTTGTGTCTGAAGTCATTTTGTCTCCCGTGATAATAATTATTCTGGTTCCCGTATTGTCTATTTCTACAGCTGTCTCTGTCATAGTCATTACTACGGATATGTGATCTTTCTCTGAAATTTTTGTTATTTTGCCAACCGTTGTCACACAGGTAGTGTCTGTTTTTGTCACGATTTGCGTTATAACAGTAGCCTTGTCGTGTACAGTAATTATTTTTTCTTAAGTGTTCAGGCAAATTAATTAGGCAAATGTGAATAAGTTCCGAGGGGATGTACGGGTATACTGATTCTTATGTAACATTTCTTCAGAATATTTTACCGGGTTGGAAAATTCAGACTATTCGAAGTGCTTCATACTCTGTTTTACTCGATCATGAGTAGCCTGAGACCAATATGCAGAAAGGAAGGTATGATAAAAATCTCTTTCACTGTGTCGGTCCCAAATAACCGATCACATTCTTCGTTTCCTTGAGAGGCACCCACATGCCTTGCTCATACTGTGGCATCAAGCAGTCAGGCCTGCAAGATGAGTGGTCTGCCAAGCGAGTGGATTCATTCTTATTTATCGAGTAACATGAACTATACTACTCAAACTTAAGTTACAAGTTATCCTCCTATATGATTAATACGCAACGGAAACACGCATCTGACTATCAGTAATTTACAGAACTCTGACTGTACACTACGCACTGGCAATACCACATTTTCTTTCTTTTTTATTTAACAACTTTTGTCAGCACGTGGCCACCGCACTGACTATGAATGGCGCACACATTATAAATTCGGGACATTATGACAACATACAATCCGAACGAAAAGTCCACCAATCTTTTTCTTTTCACTATCTTATTTATTCCGATAAATTCTCTAACCTAAACACACAAATTCTATAACCTACAACAATAACACATGAGAAATTCCGCCCAGTGGGCATGGCTTTACATTGGTGAATCTCTATATTATGGTCTCGTAATTATTTAACGCTACAGTGCACTTTCTGGATAGGATGGTGGATCTTTTATTATATCTCACACTTCGACTCTCACAATCATCATCACGAAATTTTCCCCCAGATCGACCGGTACCGAAGGAACAAGCATAACCCA